>NC_092864.1:51705581-51807304 GCF_032062135.1 Pyxicephalus adspersus | reverse complement strand
ACAATTTTTGTTCTTGGGTTTATTGAACATTTAAAAAAAATTACAAGTCTTCCCCTTCTCTGATTCAGCAGTAAAAGAAAAAGCAGAAGACTAATTCTCCTTGTGCTGCACCTTCAATACCTAGTCTGAGCTTTGCTGAACAGATATTACAAAAAACTGATACAAAGCCAAATTCAAATAGTAATACTGTTAGCATTTGACAAAATATAATAAACATGTATGAATAGATATAAAAATCATATTTGAATGGATAACAAAAAATCTCAAAGTCCTTAACCCACAGGTCTGCCTTAACACTTGTGCTTTTTAGAAAACTCATTTAAATGACTTAGACTTCTGTAGCTTTGAAGATGACAAAGCAGGCTTGCTAGAAAAAAAAGTCTACAATTGAAACTATTAATTGTGCTTTTCAGTCAGGTGCAAAAACAGAAGCATGTGCTTTGTGTGCAGGTGCAGATATACAGCACTGGGGCTGCATGGAAAATCAATTTCATATATCACACCCTAGCATTCACACTGCATAAATCATCAAGCCCGGAAAAAACACTCAGCCACAAAGCCCAGTCTTCAGAAACCATATAGAACACAAGTTCTTCACCCCCAAACCATAGGAAGTGAACACATACAGACCTATCTATTCCTACAAGATCTAGCTGGGTATTCTATCTTCCAATTGTCTTGTAGGTTATATGACTCAGCAAGACAAATTGTGAGCCTCAGTAAAACAGCCATATAGTGAGATGTCAACATGCTCAAAATAAATCACACAACTTTGATTCTTGTTTTTAGGAATTTGGCATGCATTTGTAATATTTCATTGGGCCCATGGTAAAAAGCAATGTTTAACTTTATATTAAAAGTGAAATATGTTTTAATAACTTTAATGGTCTTCCTGGTCATATCCTGCACATTGACTTTATTTAAAACTGCTGAATTCTTAATAAATAGCTTTATTTACATAGAAAACACATTTGTCTTTCTTCTTAGTAAGTTCCTTGAGCTGGCTTTGTACAATAATGTGAATGTGCATGATAGCTGCATTATCTTCAAGTTATTCCATCCAAAAACTGATATTGAGGATGGCAGCTAACAGAAACCTGTCCTGTGTGTGCACCACAACCAAGCCTCAAGGAAAACCTTGCAAACAAAGTGCAAATGTCAAAAATGTGCATTTTTTTGTTACAAAAAGTGTACTGGAATACAAATATACTATGGTCAGTCTTGAAATGTAATAAATCTTGTTGCATCTAGCCAATCGGGATACCATATCAACGATATTACTGGCAGCTTGTAATTTGACAAAATCGGCATACACAACATGCATTTTGCATTGATTTGGATATCTATTTGAAAAGGTCAATAGTATCTTTTATCATTCTATTGATGTGTGGATAAAGGGAAATTTACACTCTTAACGTATAAACCGTTAATGTACTTATATGACATGAACTGAAAACACCATCTGCAACTTCTTTTGCAGAAAAAAACAGTTATATAATATAACGCATAACAAAAATGCTTTAGTAAACTGAAACCAATATTCTAAATGTTATGACTTCTAGCTGATAACTACCATACTAAATTCATGACTCACTAGGGATCAGAAACAATACATACAGTTAGGTCCATGGATATTTGGACAGAGACAACTTTTTTCTGATTTTGGTACATTACCACAATAAATTTTAAATGAAACAATTCACATGCAGTTGAACTGCAGACTTTCAGCTTTAATCCAGTGGGTTGAACAAAAAGATTACATTAAAATATGAGGAACTAAAGCCTTTTTTTATTTTTTTTTTTACACAATCACTTCATTTCAGGAGCTCAAAAGTAATTGGACAATTGACTCAAAGGCTATTTCATGGGCTGGTGTGGGTAATTATTTAGTTATGTCAATATCAATTAAACAGACAAAGTTGATTTGAAGGGGGTGCTTGTATGGGAAAGATTTTGCTGTGAACAAAATAATCCTCAAAATAACTTTCAGGTTTTTAGGGAACCCTTGCTATAATTACTATTTCCACAGCTCAGAGTATTTTAGGGTTTTGGTTTGAGATATTGCCTCTTACATTGATAACCAGTGATATAAAATGTCACCCTTACAGATAGCCATAAAGATCATTTACCTTACCGGAGAGGTACAAATTGTTTAGTATTCATAGTAATCCCTATGTGTCTCTGAACTTAAACCTGCGATGGGGGAGTGAGTGGGTTCTGGCATCATGACATCACTCTGGGGGAAGTTTCTTCCACTTTGAGTGACACACGGCTCCCCACATGCACGGTCTGGAGCCCAGAAGTTTAGTGGTCCTTAGGTCTGAAAAGTTTGGCGACCACTGCTCTAGGGCATGGGTACAACTCCAGTGAGACTGGAGATTTCTAGATGCCTACTACATAACCCATTGTTGACATTCCTTATTCTTTTCTGTGGGGATTTTATCAAACATTAATCATGATGATAGAGTAACTGTTTGCTCATATTGACATCATCTTTTGTGTAAATCCAGACAAACCAAAAGAATTTCTGTGTCTTGGTTGTATATATACACTCCTCACAGAATTTCTTCTGCTCATAAACTTGAGCTGTCCTTATATAAGGTCATCAGTTGGCTGCTACTCAAAAACCGATGACTAAACAAACATTTGGAAATTATAATTATTCTTCAGTATAAAGGAAGTAAACGATCTGAGTAAAGAACACTTGTGAATGAGATAAGTGATATATCATTATCACCTAATGTTATCACTTTACCTCTTGGGAAATGGATGTTGCTATAGAAAGGAGGATTGTCAACCCAAATTATCACTTAATAATGATCTTGCTATAATCATACTTAGGTGGAAAAACAATTAAAAGTACATGAAAGGTGCAGCAGGGTTGTGGTGTGTTTACTCATGAATAATGTAATCCTATAGGTGATAAAATGGTAACAGAATATACATTACATATATTAAAGTGTTAATAAGAACAGCCTACCCCAATTTTTCCTAATTGGTGCCTGATGGACATATTGAGCATAATTTATTAATGATCTCTGGGACTATCATGGGGGAACGTGAGTGATTCAGCAAACCTGGAATTAATTTCTTAAAATTCATTTGCTTTTAGTTTGCAAATGTCTTCAATCCTGAAACATATACAGTCCAGGTTTTTATATCAGGTTCTCCCAAGATAGTCTAAATCTAAAGTTTTAATAAATGGGGCTCATTACTGGTATACTGTGACTTTTACCAATATATTTCTTAACTGTAAAAACATATAAATTAGACATTTGACAAACTTTTGATTCTGAATTGTGTTTTGATCCATTTGCAACAGCTTTGCACATATGGATATAATCGTGTTATTGGCATGAGATAAATTAGACCAATATCTTTTTGATGTTTGAAAATTGTATGTATAGCGGAAAAAAAAACTCAATAAATTATATAAAGTGTGTAGAAGTGGAGACCCACAGACTTTACCAGGGAGATAAAATTACTTACTTCTCCAGCATTCATGTAAACATAAACTCTCCCTTCTTCTCGAACTGTGCTTTCCATTGGTGCTCCAACCAGTAAATCTGAGAGTCCATCACCATTGAGATCCACGGCACACACTGATGCTCCAAAGTATGAACCAAGCTGGTGAAGCAAAATACTAGACTTAGGTCTGATTTCACACAAACATTATTATCACAGTCCTGCTTCTAAATGTAATGTGCTGCACTGAGGGGATGTAAAAGATAACGGCAGAGAAATTTGTTATATTACTGACCTACTATCCATGATCTTCCCTGAAAATGTAGACACGCAACTCCCAACTGCATTACCCATGGAGGGGTCTACTTTCACTCAAGATTCCAACTTTTTTCAAAATGAATCCAATTTAAATTATGTGAATTTTGAAATCACCAATAAATAAATATATTACTCGAATTACCATAAAATGAACCTGTACAAGTGTGATAATGCTAGATCGTCTAGTAAAGTATGTAAAGCAATGTCTGGATGAAACCATATCTTTTAGAAGATGCAGTTAATTAATGCAGTTATTTTATATGTAATAGTGAACCCATTAAGTATAAAAAGTTAATGAAGTTAATTGATGTTTACATATTTATACCCCTGGGATGCTCAGTATACTTTCAGATGCCTATTCCACCCTTTTCTTCACCTTTCTTTTAGTCAATCTAATGATGGGCTACCTCACCAGCCAATAAAAAAATTGAAAGGGTGGAAGGGACAAGCCAAGGATAAGCAGTTGCAGTTATTATCTAACAGAGCATCCAGGTTTTGGAAACATCCATTCAAGGATAAACCAAGAACATCAACTTCTCAATGGGCCTAGAGCCACCTTACAATATGAAGCAGTCCCACCAGTACAATTTAAAGGCCAAAAAGCAGGTCCATTTCAATCTGGTATTATACGTAAACAATTAAGGTTGGGTAATCCTTTAAACAGAATCTTTTGAATTTAACCAACTACAACCCAACCTAAATAAAAGACTTGCGCTTTTTTTTAATTGTTTTTTTAGAAATACAAAAACAAGAAACACAAGAGGAAACTTGGAATAACAATAACCAGCCCACATAACCTCAAATGTAAAAAAAGCTGTTGTCAAAAAAAAAAAAAAATCACACACCTTTTTACCTTCAGCTTCAAACTGCAAAATTAGCATCCTTCCCTCCAACGCAAAGATGAAGACCTGGAAAACCGAAGGACAATAAATATCAATTAAAAAATGTACTGTATTTGTTTTGATTTATGGTTCATTGATGGAAATTGCCTCACTGTATAGTATGTGATATAAAATGATCAAGATCTAAAGAGATGTAAAATGTGTTAATGCCCTGCATCACCAATCTAGATATACGCAAGGATCACAATGTTTTGAAATGTATTCCATATAGTTTGGTTATTAGGGATTATCGGTAGATATTTAGTTTTTAATCTGCACTGTAAAACAATTGCTGCTGCAGAAATACAAAACATTTTTGGTTGTTTTTAAATTAATAGAATCCACTCAAAAATGTTTTATGTTTCAGCTCACTTGACCTGGACAGTTATACTGAACAGATATAAAAACATCCATAACTCTACCTAGCTTAGGTAAACAGCTCTTGAGAAATGTTTAATACAACAAGTGATTGTTTCATGAAAACAAAAGCAGTCACCTTATCCAAAACTGGTAATATATTACATTTTTTGGTAAACATAGACTTTGGGGTTATAAAAACATGAAGCAAAGCATTCCAGAAATGCAGTTCTACAAAAATAATGGACATTTATGTAATTCATGACCATCCATTGAAGATAGACAGATGCAGGCCACCCATGGAGGGGTTCAAAAAGTTGTACCAGCTTTCTTCATCTTACTTTCTGGCACAGTAGGACTGGCACAGTAGAAACATCAAAGAAATGACGTTAACCCAGCCAAACATGAATGATGTTTAAAGTGGAACTGCAACCAATGGAATCCTTGTAATAACCGAATGTTTTTAATTCTGTTCTGACTCACACAACCCTGACACAGGACTGACAGGTTGTGAGACTACTATTTACTACTGAGGCTCTGCAGATTTTCCGTGTCACCTCTTCAATTTTGTAGACCACAAGACCATACATGGCGTGTCAAAGAACCCTGGAATTAATATGTAGGAACCTATACAATGTGTCTTTTGTTCCTTCTTACTGCAATTGCATCTCCACCCAAATTATTTGAGATTATAGAATAAAAATTAAGAGTTTAATAAAATTCCTTCCTATTAAAGACTTGATAGCCAACAGTTTTGATGGCCATCAATCCAGCAATATTTGCACCGAATGAAACTGAGTGTCGAGTTGTGTTCAGGCCTCCAAGCAACAATTGTTTCATACAAGTTAACTTCGCAGATACTGCTGTTATTTTCCAGGCACTCTTACAATGGTTTCACAATTATCACACTCTGCTACACATATATTTTAGGCTTTACACCATTTTAAGTTTGTAGTAACTACTTTTGCTATGTCATACTAGATTTTTCATGCTATATCACCCGTGACAATGACAATTTTACTGAAATTCTTATTAGTTAAAAAAAGCTTACTTTTACTAAAGGAGGGAAGCTCAAACTGATTAGATTTCTTCATTTTACAATGTTTTGAACCTACAGTTTTAATTCATCTTTACACTGCCCATCCTGGAATAATCTACGTCTATCTATGGGGCCATTTCCCAAATGTTTCCTGTCTCAGCCTTATAAACGTCTATATGGATTGAACATATAGGTGAGGAAGAACAGGAAAAAGATCTATTAGTAATGAGGTTGGTAATGTCTGCAAGAACTTAGTGTGAAGCTGAAGTAGGTGGGTTGTACCTAATATGGTAAATCTATCTTCTGTAAAAGTATACTCTCAAGTACCTTTTCCTGGATCTAGAAGCCAGCTCATCAGTGTTGTATGAAGTTCCACCAATGCTCCACAAACACGGACATTTCACTATTAATGAAATACATTTATGCTTTCAGAATCCTCTTCTTAAGCAGTCCCAACAGTGTTAGGCAGCCACATATACAAGACTCCTATACTTCTTTTTTTGACAGTACATTGTAAATGCCTCTCATCTAAGCAGTTCAAAACAGCTGAAGAACACGCCAAACACCACATTTATCTTTGTATCAAGCAGAAGTAGCATGACGCATTTTAAGAAAGTTTCAGATATAGAAAGTTTAATCATCAACTGTCTTAAGTTTCATCTTAGGCCTAGATGTTAACATTTATTGCTGTAGACTGAGTTTTCATTCAGGTTTAACTGTTGGGGGAATTACCATAACCGTTTCACCTTGATCAGAAACTCTTTCAGAAGCTGCTTAGTTTAGTGGTTTGACCTAATGTCCTTATCGTGTGGGTAACATTTCCTTAACAGCCATTATTTATATTAATTTCTGATTGTTGTGTTTATTCATGAGCCAGATAAGAAACAGGGACACAGGGCTATAGGCAGCTTTATAATTGTATGACACAAACACTGGCACTCACATTTTGTAACTAAATATGTCAAAAGGAACCCACAGCTGACCTAGAAAATAAAAATATTTCTTTTGTTGCCCACAAAAAAAAAAAAAAATCTCTTTTTAAGAGAAATGTTCCTCTGAAGTCTGCAGGGAAACCCATCTGATAAAAACCAAATTTAGAGTACTATTTGAATACAGTTCTGTTTTATATGTATTGCATATGAATGTATAAGATGCTCTTAGAAGATTTTCATTAAGAAGAAGATAAATATCTATTTGTAGCTTTGAAATTTATCAGTGGGCTTACAGAAAGAATTAAAAAAGCTTTCAGTTTAACGCTAGCCTAGGAGCTGCTCAAAACCCCAATGAAAAACTCTAATCAGAGAATGGGATTGCCACAGTTTAACATTCCTCTAAAATCAGGGGCCTTTTCAGTGTATTTGTAACAATTGTTTAAAACATTTAAAAAAAGAAAAAAACTAAGACGATTTCTGAGGCACAAAACACTTTCCAGTTGCATACAGTATTCTAGTAATTGGGAATAGGAATCTCCTTTATGAAGCATCTGGCTTTGATATATGTTGAAGGCACCATTTTTCTTACTAAGATCCAAACTGGTTAAGGTCCCTACTGATTTCCGTATAGTAAAATTAGCATGATGGCTAAATAATTATTCTTACTGTGCTTGTTCTGCACATTATTCTCACAACACAAAATATTGAGGCTATTGAATGGATCTGTTAATTATTATGGCGCTGTACATTATATAAGGGTTGCAAATGACACACAGATACAGACAGTGACACAGGAGGGGGGGAGGACCCTGCCCCCAAAGAGCTTACAATCTACGAGGTGGGGAAATATCACACAATAGGAGGGGGATAAGGATTGGTGGGTAAGTAGTGAGGATTTTAGGAGACAGAAGAAGATGGGTAGGCAAGTTTTTGGTTTTGAGTGCTTTTTTTAATGAGCAGAAAGTAGCAGCAAGCTGAATTGTACAAGGAAGACCATTCCAGAGAGTCGGGGAAGCTCTAGAAAAGTCTTGGAGCCGTGCGTGTGATGAGGTTATGAGTAAGGAAGTACTCTTGGTTGACCAATTACCAAGGGACATAGTTAACCTTCTAAATATGATAGTTGCTTTGTTATTACGTTGATCCATTGCTTTCAGTATTTGAGTGGAGTTACACTGTATTTTACAAAAAATAAATGGATGTGAAAAGTTCTATATTCACTGTAAACCACAAAGCATGATGTGGACACTATACAGATCATTATAGATGAGTTGGAAATAGATATAAGAAACTGGCTTACGAGGCTTTAGATGTCCATCACCTTGCAAAGCTCTGTGCATGTACTTTCCATTAGATTCACAGAAAAAAACAAATGTTGTTCTGTAGGTGTCAGAAATGATAGAAATTTTCTTACCTTACCAATCTGTTCTTGCTGTGGGGCCCCTGCAATAATGTCACTGCTGTCAGGTGCTACAAAATGCCCAGCGCCAACTGAGTAACCTAACAAGATAAACATTGTTTGATTAGTATTTTATTGGGAAACTAGGTAAAAGCAGAGATGCAATAATATATTACGTTAGCAATATTTTATAAATAAAGACAATATAGTAAAGTCTAAAAAAAAGACGAATTCCGCCGTTATTACGTGTGTTATTGCATTGGACACTCCGACTGATCTGTGGCTATGCAGAAAGTAATTAAGCTCTGACACCATTGTCTTAGGGCCAGCAATACATTTACCAGCAACTTGTGAAACTGAAGCTCTTCTGTAGGATAGGACCAGACATGCCAGTGTAGTGCATCAATGATCTTGTGGCACCCATGACCCTGTTGCTGGTTCAGTGGCTGTTCCACTTTCAGCCACTGGAAGTGGTAGGTACTAAGCACTGCATTCAGGAAGAAAGACCTGCCGTTTTATGGACCCTTATCATAGTGGCTACAATCTTTAGCATGCCCATTTTTTTTCTTTACTTGTTGTTGAATATATATATATATATATATATATATATATATGAAAAAAACTAACTCAACACCTATTTATTAACCATAAGTGTTTGGCATATCGGCACTGCTTGCAAAAATAGTTAGCAGGTCTCCCCCAGAATCCACATGCTATAGATTTACTGGCATTCAATATAGATGCACTATACTGTTCAGACATTAGGATAGGGATCAGAATTAGAAAATGTTTGTGTGCATACCGATGGTGCTATAAAAATCTGAATACAAAACTGTTCAATGGGAAGTAAAATGTATGTAAAAAAACCACATCCTTTATCTCCTAAGTAGAAGCATGAGTGAAAATGCCTGGGTGAGCTGCATCAAAACTTCCTGTCTGCTTTTTATTAAGCCAACTAAAGGCATGGAGGCTGATTTACTAAAAAATGTCAGAATCTTCACACAGAAAACTCCTGTTTACTTTATTCTGCACATGATTGGATATTCAAAGTTATCAGGAATTTGCTTTCCACATGATTGGATAATTAAATATTCACACAGTTTCTTGTGGAAAGATCCTCAACTACTTTGGTAAATCAGCCCTATGATCTGTTCTAATATTTAACATGCCCTTTTCACTGCAAGCTGATTTGTATTGTAAAGTAACTATATTTGAAAGAGCTTTGTGAAAAGGCTACTTGAAAATAATATATATGCAAGTGGACAATGACCACAGATATATGACAGACAGGCAAAGTTCATTCCACACACATAACCTTGCATTCTGAGAAGCTTGCCTATCGTATTTACTCCATCACTGGAAAAAAAAATTTTTTATATATATATATCTTCTGCTTATGACCAGCTGCAAATGGTCTACAACAATAATTGGGCATTTCATCTCATTACAAAGATGCCCAGTTGGAAATAAAGTGTACTTGTCAGGCATTTTCTAAAAATCCCCAGAGGCAGATCAATGTAATAGAAAAGCTTTTCTACTCCACTATTAAGCATCATGTGCGTCCTTCCAGGCAGGTTTTAGGGTTGGGCAAACTGGTTGGTTGTTCAGAGCCCCTATCTTCCCCAGGGTCCCCAATGATAGAATGGCAGGGATGAACGCAAGTGGAATGCTGTACATTAAAAATCCCAACTTCATAGTTGTCCAGGGCCATATGGGCATATTAAAGCAAACCCATCTCCTACCTTACCTCAGCTTCAGCCTACATATGAGTTTTTGACAATCAAAAGTTTCAGGAATGTAGAATGTCTGTATGCGCCAAAGAGCAGTACTTCCCTATGCTATGAACTCAGCATGATGTATGGGTCGCACCATAAAAACACATCAGGAAAAGAAGAACTTAACACTTCTGAGGTTGTCAAATGCTGAGTGTTATCTAGGCTGCAAAGCTGAACTGAATACTATCCAATCTATATCTAACTTGCCATTTGTGGTTACACACCTAACAGGGTCACTTTGAAGGGCTTCATGTATGTCAAGAAAACTATTTGCATGTCATTACAACCCCATCAACTGGAACCTTTAACAAAGGACAGGAAATATCTATGAATTTATTTTACTATTAATGTACTTCCACATTTTTGTTGTCCAGTTTTCATTATCCAGTGCAAAACATAACCATATATATTTCTTCTTGGTTAAAGAAAGTGCATTTTGGCTTAGTTGTATTTTGTTGTAGCTCGTCCTCTTCAACTTTTAACATATAATGCATTCATGAGAAGATCATATGCACAGCAGACTGGTCATATTCCCTTCATATTTATTGTCATTAACAAGATGTTTCTTCCAACAAACTTCCATTACTGGATGTTTTTTTTCTGCACCATTTTCTTGAAACTTTAAAGAACATGGTGTGTTAAGTCCTAGAACAGCGGTCGCCAACCGATGGTTCGTGACCCAATGGTGGTCCATGAGAAATTTTGGTGGTCCACAGAAAAATTTGGGCATTATATGCATTTTTATGTTTTATTAATAATGTTCTAATAAGTATTCAGTATTGTTTCGACCATTACAACAGTCACCCCACTTGGCAAATACCGATTCTCATCCGATTGTTTTATTTTATTTGTTTATTTCTCAGATGCACTTAAGTATGACCTTAACTGTGTATCTTCTCTAACTGTTATATTAAATAGCATCAAATAGTTTGACTTTGATAACTATCATTGCTTGTTTGGTCTTGGATTCAAATGAAATAAACCCATAAGGAGTGAGAAAAACAAACAAATATTTTGCATTTGTTTAGTAATACCAAAGATAATGTGACTAATGATATTAGTAACAAAAGTAATATTTCACTTAACCGTGAGCTGATCATTGAATCAGAGCCTCCACAGTCCTTGTCAGGCACCATTAGGAATATCAATAGTTTACAAATGTATTTTATCTTTTTAAAATATTCATATTAATGGTCTGTGGGATTTAAAATTATGAATTTAGTGGTCCGTGAGGTTGGAGTCCGCTATCCTAGAAGGTCATATACTTTTGAGACCCAAAACCCTGGCACTACTCAACTGTTCCATGGTTTAAGTCATTGAGACTATGCATCTTTTTCATTCTAATACTTTATCAAACAAAAACTAATCACTTTGACCACACTGGAATACTTTAAATATTGAGCTGCAGCCACATAATCTGCTTTTTGGCCATTTCAGTCAATAGGCAGGTACAACAAAAGACAGCAGCCATTGTTTATTGAATGCTTCTGACTTGACACTAACAACAGGCCCGACAAACAGATGAGCTAATCTGTTGGATTTAGGTCTCTTAAAGTGATGTGAAAACTAGCTAAACATTGTGTGATGCAAAATTGGTTTTATATTTTTATTTGCCTTATATTTTAATTTGTAACCTGACCGGTGAAAGTTTAGTAAAACACTAGATAAGACCAACACCAGTGAACTTCAATGAATATGGGTAATAAAATCGACAATATTCTGGGTTATTGTCCTTTTTTCAAAAAAAAAAAAATGTAAAAATGTGGTTTCAGTATACCAGAAAAAAAAACAATGCTCCTAGAACACTCTGAACTCTGGGTCATTTCATAGCTAAAATATTTTCCTGTTTTTTTAATTTGTTTTTCAAATAGGACAGGGAGAAATGAGGTTTGTACAAGGGTCAAATTATATTTTTTTTCTTTTGGTTTGACAGCTTAAAAAAATCTCTCAGGGGAAAACAATGACAGTGTTATTGCAGATTATCTGAAAATACATTTTTTTAATTCTTCTTATTTTAAAATTCTCCTTAACCACTGGCCCCAAGCAGGGATGCAGTTTAGGAGTTCTTATATCATATGCATAATTGTTCTGAGCCAATAACTCAAAAATTATGGATGTATGGATGTAGGAGTTAGTAAAACAGACTAGAGATTAAAAAAAAAGAAAGGTTAAAAAATGGAAGCTTCTATGTTGTTCTCAAAGATAAAACATTGATAAAAGCATTTTACAAGTCACAATATAGTAAAAAGAATTACCTAAATAGCTGCCATATTTTACTGTGTTATTTTTGTTGTCGAAAGTATAAATCTTGTTTTCTGTAGTATTGAACACGAAAACAGAGCCAGTCCAGAAGAATGATCCAGGTGCCCCCATAATAATTAAATTCTGGAAAAAAAGAATATTTACATGTTTGTGCACTGCATAGTATGGTGAAACATCCATAATTGTGCAAAAGATATCTAAGAGAAATAACAAATATCTAAACCCAAAAACAGAAAGTGAATATATTGTAGTTTAGGCATTTTTTTCAGGCTTTTCTTCCACTTGGTTTTCATTTTATAATGCTTATTCCTTTACTGTACCTATATAGAAAGTCATGACTGCCACCTAGGCTGGATTTTAAACATGTCTGGCTTTGTTCATATCCGTTGCATTGGGGTTTATGAGATCATTAATTGAAAGAGTAAGTGCTCTTTTATACAACCTGCTCTTGACTCCCCCACCCTAACCCAATTCAACTTCAGATTTTGTATACTAAGATACCTATCCCTTCCTCTAATTGCTTCAAATAGCTGCCAACCCCAAATGCAAATATATACAGCAAAATCAAAAGTTATTTATGAAGTCAAATTGTATTAATAGTGAATTCAACTCAAATCACCCTTTTACTCTGGAGAGGCCTATGTACTAAGATGCTTGGAGCCAAGGATGCATTATTTGCAAGTCTTCTTTGCTGACCATACTGTACAGTGCAACCTTACAGATTTCTATGATGTTGTGCCTCAAATTGGTAGACAACTTTGAAAAAGTCCAATAGAAATCTATAGGGCTGTACTGTGCAGTGGCTCTAGGAAAAAAAACTTGCAGTAGATGTAAACAAATGATGGGACCCTGGCCCTTGGGATCTCTGAAAGTAGGGCTCCCATTTAGCTGAAAGGTGGCATAGATTAGGTCAGTGTACGCAGGAAGGGGTAATTGAGTTCATGGAGCATATAAAGAAATGCATTTATCCTTTAGAAAAAAATGCCATTGCTCTACACTTCCAGGTCAATGCTTAGAATGCAAAAAACTGCAGGGAGTTCTACTTTTATTTGTTACTCTGTTCAACTGCATGACAAATATACTGTACCTTCAAAGCTTTTGATGTTATAAATAATTAAAAATATAACCTTACTATCCAGGAAAACTAAAACAGATGCAAATTATGACAACTTCACAAAAAAAATGGCTGAGGCTACAAATCCGTTGTTGTGCTGTACTGTACCAGTAGGAGTCTGCAGAGAATCAGTTGATATCAATTTAAGTGAAAGTATTGTGTGAATTAGGTCACATGATTCTCCTGGTCTGATTCCTATTCTATTATGTAGGCTAGGAGAATGGCATGTGATGCCCTCCCATGGGTGGAGAGTAGGTGATTTTGTGATTAACCCGTTCAATTTATAGAGATTTATAGAGATGTAATTTCTTTATTCTATCGGAACAGTTATGNGTAGGGTACCCTATTGTCCTGAATGTTTTTTTCTTTTGCAATATGATACCTTGTCTAATGGATAACAGACCCATGGCCCAGCACAGACACACTGTTTTGTTCTCCAAAGAGGGGAGGAAGAAGAATTAGCAGGGTGCTACTGTCTGTCCTTTGGTGATTAGACACAATAGGCCCAATTTAAAAAGCTCTCCAAGACAGGAAAAATAGGCTATCATTAGAGAACCTGGGTGATCCAGAAAACTTGGAAAAGATTTCTTAAAAATAATTTGTTATTAGTTGGCAAATGGTCCTGCTGACCACTAAAATTACCGGCCCCGGACTGCGCATGCTCAGGGAGCAGAGTGTCACTGAAAGGAGAAAAAAACTTCCCCCATAGTGATGTCATGATGCCAGAAACTGCCCACTCTCCAATGACAGATCTGAAAATGCGATCAGAGAGTGGGTGGGTTGTGTCCAGAGACCCAACCCGCCCACTTCATTGAGCATGCATTCTGTGCAGAAAACATGATCCGCGGCTCTGGCAGGTGCGCACCAGCCAGAGCTGCGGACCACCAAAATTTTCTCACGGACCACCACTTGGCGACCGCTGCACTACATAACTGAGCAAGGTATGATCTATACACTACTTCATTCCCAACTAATTAAATGTTAGTCCAATGGAGGTCCTATGATATACTTAGAGCTCTATTTATTAAATGGGGAATGAGACATTCCCTCATTTGAATAGCAAAAAGTAATTAAAACTATAGAAGTCGTACCTCGAAGTAGAAGCTTGAGATGCCAGCTTGACATGAGCCATGAGATTCACCAAACCTTTTAGCAAAATCTAACCAGAATGAAAAAAAAAACACAAGAATTATTCAAGATACATGCACATTTCTTTAAAGGTTTATTTCAACGCTAAGCAAAATATGTATTTGTTCTGCAAAGTGTTCATCTGTTCATGGCCTCAGAAAATAAGACACTGATGGGTGGGGACTGGGCATAATTATGAAGTCAATAGTAAAGTAAATTAAGCACAGGGTCGACCCGAATCTCATAACCACATCACCCCAAGATATGGTGAAAATATATGTAATCACAAAACAGACTGAGGAAATCAACATCCCCTACCTAACAGTCTGGACATTTAAAAAACAGCAACCCCAAACTCCAAAAAAAGTTAAAAGAAATAAAAAAATACATACAAATATAAAATAAAAGTTGGTTTGTATTTCCATAGTGCTTCTGTAAAGGGAAGCGATTATACAGACATTGTTTAGCCAAAAAGATTTTTTATTAACACCCCCTATTTTTCTAGCCGAACCTGTTACAGCAACTATGTAGGGTATCTAAATAGTTATGTAGTATCTCCCCAGGGACAGCAGCCTTATGGTGAACATAGCCTAAAAGATGCCACCATAACTATATAAATACACAGGCTTTTAAATAATTTATATTAAATGATTACCAATAAAGCTTTAAAATATTGAAACATTTATATGAGGAGTCAAGCTATCACCAGGTAAGATTTTGGTGGTTAGCTTTTCACTGTCCTCCATTAGCAGTCTGTAGGTTTGTACATACCTTTATAGCATGGACATATTCTGCTCTTTAAATCTGTGTGCAGATTTGCCGGTATTTTATAGCATACCCCATGTGGCAACTTGTGAAGTTTTTCATAAAAAATATTTTTCCATCTATGACCACAAACCTATAATAAAAAAACAAACAAAAGGTGTGCAAGAGAAAATATGTGATGGGAAGTTAAAAGGGTTCTTTTACTTAAAATGAAAGATACTCCCTCATGTCCTGAACCTGCAATTGAAAATCCTAAACATTTTAAGGATTTGGATACTGATGGTATTAAATGATTTTTTTTTTTTGTGGAGAACAACCTCATTGATATCTATGGGCTGCTTCTGGACAAGATTGATGAGATGGAGTTCCATAGGTCTTAGCAAATGACCTGACACTCTCCAGTCATTTTGGTGACAATGCTACATTTAAAGAATTTTCATTTTACTTTAAAAAGTCAATAAGGGCCTTTTAATGTTTTAATACTTTTTGCTACCTTGGTCACCTCTCCATTTCCAGGGTGCTAATTCGATGATAAATATATTAACTATTCTTGCAGTTGTCCCCACATTTTATATAAAGTAAAATTGTTTTTTTTTTATTCCTTAAATGCCTTTAAAAAAATAGAACACCCCCCCCCCCCCCACCACCTCAGTCGTTACAGCTGAATGGGAGTGCAGAGCCTCCTGGGATACCTATGTCATGTATACCAAGGCGCTTTGGGCTGCTCCTTCTGCACATGCTTGAGATCAGGTATGGCCATAAGAAGCCATTGGAACATTGGAACAGGCATTGGAACAAAAAAAAAAAAAATCTGCATGCGCAGTGAGATCATCACTCTTTTTTTCCCCATTTACAGAACGGTACATCACCCAATCTTACATCTGCATGGTGCAAGATTACAAGACGCAGGAAGAAGATGGTGGCGCCTGGCACAGATGAAGCAAGAAATCTGGACAGCGCGAATCGAGGACAGCTATGGAGGGAGCAAACTAACAATAGATCTGCTTTAATACAATGGATACATATCCCAATATTTTGCTGTATACCAACACTAACCAGTAGTTGTCCATCTTGGGTTGGTTGTCTAGACAAGCTGACGCCCATCCATTGATCATCCTGGTCCCCTCTACATGTCCGTCCACAGTTTAACCCATTTTGTTCACCTAAGAGGGAAAAACATTCAGTTACATAAATGCCCTGCTTTTTTGAAAAAAAAAAAAAAAAAAGTATTTGTCATAGTTTTACATTATAGTATATTCTACATAGACTGACAGAGGCGTTTCTCACAGTTTGGCTTCACTCCTGTGTAGTGGTTAAAGCAAACCGGAAACCATTAAACACTAAATGTGAAGTTTTATGAGCTTTTGCTGTCTGATGATACCAGTCACAGCTCTCATTTGGATTTCAACCTTGCAGAGGTTTATTCTGCATGCTTCTCACAAGCAAAGGGCCTTTCCTAATTTTCCCAATACACGTTTTGCTATAAGTACATGCACTATTTATTATAAAACTTTCATTGTTAAACTGATGTCTAAAGCTTTTTCTTTTATTTGCTGCATCCCAGTGTTGACAATCACCTGCAGTCAATTTGCAGGCCATTTTGGAGTACATGCATACATATGATTTATCATGGTAGCTTTCCCAAAGTGTAAAACTTCATGGTTTTCCACTCCCGGGTGCATTGCAAACTGCTGCTGTGCACCTGAGAGAGGCAAACCACACTACGAGTGACCACATTTGCTCACAGCTGGAATGCAAATCATAAACATCAACCACATGGCCATAAGCAATTTGCTGCTTTCAGAAACTGCCCCACAATCAAGTAAAGCTCTGTGCAAAAAATGGTCCCTGTCAATTCCCAAGTGGCTGGGATCATGTTTGAACTACGGCAGAATGCTGTGGCTTACCACTGGTCTGAAATGACCCTAACGATGGGCCTGATTTATTAATGCTCTCCAAGACTACAAATGATAGATATTATGGGAGAACATAGCAGATGCAGCAAATCAGGTTAGATTTCTTCAAACTTATTTGCTACTAGCTAGCAAATGTTTTAAATTCCATAGAGGATCCATTTCAGGTTTGCTTGATCACCCAGGTTCTTCCATGATAGTCTATTTTCTCCGGCCTTGGAGAGCTTTAATAAATCAGGCCCGAAGAGTTTAATAAACTATACATTTGCAATTTGTGTACTCATGATCACTGATAGTCTTTTTTGTAAAAGCTTATGACAGTATGTCAATGCAGGAGAACAACTAGAAAACAAAAACAGTGTTTTAGGATGCAGCAGGGTATCTTCCACCAATTCTGCCCCTCCATTCCATATAGAATTGAACAGTCCTGTGTATACATTCATTCTAGTGTCATCAGATACAATCATGAAAATTACTTCTAGCAAAATAAATCCATACATCTAAACCAAGGTTTTGAAAAGAGGTCTATAAATCATATACAATTGTAGACATGTATTAGCAAAATAGTAGAATTTATCCATTATCTATGGCCATGAAAAAGTGAAGAACATAGCAGTTATTCTGATAATGTAGCTTTGTCATGGATATTTTAAAAGACTATGCAGCTCTTCCTTATTTACCTCTATGCATAATCTATGCCAGGGTTCTCACCATTGAAACCAGGATGACAGTAGGACAACTGGATATTTCTGAAACTGGTCAGCTATGCCATACTATATATTTAGTTTTTGACAGATCAGTCGTTATTTACTTTTATTTGTGTTGTATTTGTTAGAGATATGCAGGTAAGTATGACCTTAAATGAACACTTCGAAACACTGGTTTTTAATTTGTGGACTTTGAATGAGCAGATTTTTATGCTACAGTCCACAAAACAAAACCATAACATAAAAACCAACAGCAGCCTATAACACTTCTGATTCAAAAGTGAAATAATAACACTCCACAGCGGTTATATTTATTGCACATTTATTCCACATGCTCAACTGCAATTATAAACAGACTTGAAAGCAACCACAGATCATATTTGGCTACAGTTAAGATGAATTTTCATTTATAGAATCCCACAAATAACATGGTTTATTTTATTCTATAAATTTATTCCTTACAGCAGAGGAAATGAAACCCTGTGCAAAATAAACAGTCTTCTAAAGAAAAGACTTACTCTATTGGTAATGAATTCAAACATTACACACACACACACACACACACACACACACACACACTATACTATATACACACATATAGATACACATACATACACATGTATACTGCAAAGAATTTTCCCCCAAAACAATAGAAGCCAAACAAAGTTTCCCAGCATAGCCTTCTGTACAGTAAAATCTATGTAAAAACCAATCACCCAACATGAGGAGGCAAAACTTTTAGTTTAGGGAAAATGGTGAGCAATTGTTAACCCTTGTTATTAGGAAAATAAAAAAATATAAGATGTCTCAAGTCTATATGATTGAGCACACAGCTACAGAATGAAAAGGCTCAGTTCCATAGGAAATATTTGCAGTACAATTTACACTATCTAACTACTATGAGAATGTGCCTTGTTCAATGATGGCTGTAACTACAGCAAAATTATCAGAATATTGGAGAATAGGGAATGAACCTGCACAAACTGGGCCTGATTTATTAACGCTCTTCAAGGCTGTAAAGAATAAACTTTTATTGGTGATACTGGGGGATCCAGCAAACCTGGAATGGATTTTGTAAAGTTTTCAATCCTGGACCAGATTCATTCCATGTTTTCTCCATCACCCAGCTTTACTGATGAAAGTGAATCCTCTCCAGTTTTCAGAGCTTTAATAAATCCAGGCCAGTAAAGTAAGCAACTGGGGTACCCTAGCATATTCTTTTTCACAATCTTCTCCCTATTTGCAGTATTCAACAGATTACCTGTATCAGCATTCTAAATCCCTAGAATATTAGCAAGTAATGCCAATGTTCCATGAAGTCAAATAAATAATAGAGAAGCTATCACACCGAAAGACTTGTTTCACTGCATTTTTTTCTTTAAATGTGCCACCTAAGAAAACTAAACAGTGATGGAGCTGTTGACCTTTTGACAAAAAGCCAAAATGAGTAACATCTCCAGCCACGGCTTCCGGTGGCTTATTTCTATGCAGAGAGCAGTGATACGTGACTGTCAAAGCAGGGGATGCGGTGTCTTTCACTTGTAGGCTCTTATTGACATCATGCATTCACCTTTTTATGCTGTGAAAGAGCCAAGAATTCACCCTTCACTGGGGAAAGTTCTGAACTTAAGAGGGGTAGACTAGAGCTGAATTTTTGGGAATATCAAATTGTAGCTATACAGATTTCTTTAAACACTAGCAACAGATTTCTTTAAATGAGGAGATAATCATATCACCCTGCCTTAACCAGAACTTTAGGTAAACATTCAAATACACTGCATCTCCTCCCGACCTACAACTAGTAACTGGACAGTTACAGAAGAAGCAGCACACTTGATTACAGTGTTCTCCCCTGCACCTTTTAGCAGGGTGCACCACCCGGAGCTTTTTAGTAACTACCTGGCTGTTTCTGGGGGGTTACTGAAAAGATGTGCGAGAATACAGGGCCAGAACACCAGGCTTCTTCCCACCCAACCTTACAAAAAACATTCTGGGAAGAATACTGTAATTTTCTCCCAATCACTCCACTTTCTCCTATCATTGCATCACAACCCAATATGCTTTAGCTGCTTCTACCTCCCTAGTCTGAGCTATGCCATACAGGGGCTGTGAGAGGCTCCCACCAGGTCATAAGAAGGGTTTTTCACAACTTACATTTATAAACTGCATTCCTTTTCCTTTTAAGTACAGAACGCTGCATTCGTTTTTGTCTTTTGTACCTGCCTCGAGTTTAGCTAAGAGAAAAAAATGCTTTCTGCATTCATCATTAAGGTAAAGTACATCCACAAGAACTTTAGGTATATCTAAAGCCACAACTATTCTTAGCATTCTAGATGGTGAACACCCCCCATCAGGTCATTTCACACCTTTACCCCAATGAGGAGATATCTCTCTACTCCCTCAACTGTTATCGTAGTAACTCATACATTTGGTTTCTTTCTTAGTTCCAGTCCCAGCAATAGTGGTCATCAAAAATAGTTAATAGAGTCTATCTAAATAAAGAGAAACTGCAATTAAAACTTGAAACCCCTAACCAGTGTTTCTCAACAGGGTTCCTGTAGAGATTGCTAGAGGTTCCTTGAGCAATGAGCAATTTGGGTCTCTTAGGTCAGTTAATCGCTGACATCAATTTTTTTGGCTTTCCGTAAGAATGCCAGTCTGCTATTCTTCCTACTGACCGCCACACTAATGTACTGTGTGTTGTAAACATAGCAAGTGTTGAAGAGTTCCCTAAAGGTCTTAAAGTTTTTCAAGGTTTCCCACATGTTAAAAAGGTTGGGAAAACATCCATAACCACTGCAAATCAAAACTAGGGTTGTTAGATTATATAAATTATATATATTTATATATATATGAATTTTACTTTGTTTTTAGTTGATTGAATGCTACTGCTTGACTATAGCCTTGGTGGTGAAAGATGTTCCGATATAGATATGTAACTCTCTAACTTTGTGTTGCTTATTTGGTTTCCTGAATACACTGTCACTCCTCTTCTGGTTTCATGATATATCTATCAACGTTATTCACATAATCGTCAGCCTAAGACAGGGCAAGATTTCCAACAAAATTGTACCAATTACCCAAAAAAACTTGAATATATAAAATCATCACACACTATATATATATATATATATATATATATATATATATATATACATACACACACATATACACACACACACATATACCGGTATATATATATATATATATATTTCATTATATTTATTTATATTCTTTTGAAATATGCTATACAACTAAAGCCATAAAAATATTATTATGGGTGGGTATTCTATTATAAACAAATACATACTAGTGGTGATACATAATTCTCAGTGCAAAACGTTCTCCATGTTTTTGTCTCTTCCACACAAATCAGGCCCAAGGCAGGGATGGATGCATGGGGAATGAAGTGATGTAACCTCTTTTACATTCACCTAGATATGAAATGGTTGTTTTCATGCCTTGATTTGTGTTTCAGGTATAAGCCCAAAAAAAAGTTTTCTAGGTGATTGAATCAGCTTGGCATGTGATTTAGGGGTAAGTAGCTATGGCAGTCTCCATATTACTTATTTTTTTCTTTAAGGTCAGGGAACTTACCACACTGAACTAACCACTATACAGACTATTGAAATACATACCTGGGAATAGTTTTTGCATGCCCCTGAGATTTATACAACCCTAATAGATAGTAGGGTCAGCCTAGGACCTGACTTTTTTCATTTGTAGTTAAGCAACATAGTTAGGTCACCTCCTTGGCCCCAGCCTATGACTGGACAGAGAAGGAGCCTCAATACTCTGATATTTTATTTGCTGTGCTTGTCACATCCTAGCATTTCACTTGCTGGCCCTCCATTCCAAAGTCCATACTGGGTGACAACCGTAGATGCAGTGCAGTGGGTGAACCACCCAGGAATCAGAGGTGTGTTATTTAATTAGTTATTCAAGATAAAAAAAAAGTGAAAAAAAAAAAAAGACACCTCATTTAAAAAAAAATGCTAAACTACAATGTAAATCTTTTTACAATATTCAATTTTTATTTTTTAGTAATATATAGCAGTATTTATTGGTAATTATTTGAACTTAAGTTCAGCAATAAAATGCAATGACTTATAAATACATATTACATTGTCTGTTTTGTAAAATAAAACCGATTCTACCTTCACAACATAGTGTGCGTGACTATAAAAATAATTTATGAATAAATGTTTCTAATAACAGATATAAATCAGTTAAAAATAGAGATGACATTTAACAATCTCCAAACGGCATAACAGATATCACAGATCACGACTTTCTCTTTTCTTGTCAGTGGTAGCAAAATATCTGAACACAGAGTGCAAATGTAAAAATCTATTCTTGAATCACTGATAAACATGTAAAGTACTTCACCCTGACATTCAAATTCAGTGGAATGATTTCCGTTACCGTTAGCGATTTCTTTCTTTGCTTTTATTCTTGAAATACTGGCTGTATGGACAACCCCCTGCCTTCTACATTATTAAAGTCTTTTTTTTTTACGAAATTAATTCATTTGAAACATTATTTGGTATTTTGGTTGAAATAAGTGGTACCCCATTGTCTTGAATCACTGACTAGCTTTTAATACCTTGTAGGAATTCCTGCAGGAAGATCTGCAATGCCCACCTTTGGTGACCATTCACTTTAGAGTGTTCTGTGTTACATTGTCTAGAACCAGGCTGGGACTGTGCTATGGCTAAGGCAAAGATTTAAATGTCCCTTCTATATATGGCTTGATGACCACTGTTGGACA
Source organism: Pyxicephalus adspersus (assembly GCF_032062135.1). Classification (NCBI taxonomy): domain Eukaryota; kingdom Metazoa; phylum Chordata; class Amphibia; order Anura; family Pyxicephalidae; genus Pyxicephalus; species Pyxicephalus adspersus. The sequence goes on along the minus strand of NC_092864.1, from coordinate 51,784,481 downwards.
AAAATAACTATTAAAAATGTTTTAGACTTGTCTCTAAAACACAAGATGATTAAGATGGTTTTAGAAGGCCTATAGAGGCCATATAATTATTCACTAATATCACCTGGACACCTTATTTATTTTCTTTTCACCGTATATGTATTACTGATTATTGGAATATTTTAAGATTAGAATTTACTTGTAAAACAGGGTTCATATATTTCCTTCTTTGAGCACTATTTGTATGTTGAAGCATAACTTTGTCTTAATTACCATTTACATAAAAAGAAGTCACTATTGGCAGCCAACCTATTTTCCCTCAAGACCTTGCTCACACTGGGATTTAGAGTGATCACTTGAAAATGGAAAATGCCAAGGTGTAAAATTCCCATTTGTAAATGAGACTTTTCATATGGACATTCATGAGTTACATTTTCCAGGCGGCACATTTACCTTTTTAACTACAAAACTTTTTTCTCTACTTGCGCCCCTTGTTGAGTTACAATGGAAGTCAATAGGAACGCAGATCAAAACACACAAAACAGAGGCTGCATGTTTTTTTAAACTTCTAAAACTACAGCCTAAAATATTTACCTTTAAATCTTACTCTGCCATCTTCAAAGGACTATAGAAGCTAAAGGTAGGATCAGTCAGGCCTTTCTAAATAGTAGGTAAGAAAAAAGCTAGAGCACCCCTTCCCTGTCCCTTGGAAGGTAAAAGAGCATCAAGAATGGACATTTTGATTTCCTTACTTGTTACTTATTAGCATGTTCCTCACCAGGCAACCAATTTCTCCCCAAGTGCTGCCCTCCATGCCTCCTGAAACCCAGACTGGGTGACAACCACCACCCACTCCACAGATACACTGGAGTGAGTGAAGAATGCTTACTTTAGAAGCCTTAAAGAAAATTTCCATGTGTCAACCCCCAACACACAAGCACTACAATATATTTTTATACAGAAAAATACTTATTTTAACCCAATCTTTTAACACCCTTCCACTCTCACTGGCCACTGGTCCTCCATTGTACATTATTTATATAGGGAGGGGGTTGCCACATGACAGAAAAAATAGCAGCCTTGAGGGACAGATCATTTATACTGGGATGGACATGTGAGCAGAGAAGAGTGGTGACATTGTGGAACAAATAATTTATACCAGACCATAGGTGCAATATGCCTGGGGAACCATGAAATAAGGTAGTACTGCTCTCTATGAAATGCCCACTAGACCAGTGGTCCCCAACCTTTTCTAGCTTGCGGACCACTAAATGCATGGACTCCAGGCCGCACATGTGCAGGGGAGCCGTATGTTACTCAAAGGGGAAGAAACTTCCTCCAGAGTGACGTCATGATGCCAGAACAAGCCCACTCCCCATCACAGGTCTGAGCCACACACAACCCGCCCTGAGCCTGCGGTCTGTACGGGTGATGTGGCCGCTGAGGGGTGCACCAGCCAGAGCCGTGGCCCACTAGTACGCCGCAGATCAGGGGGTTGGGGAACCCTGCACAAGCTAAAGATTACTCTTTTTTTTGTAAATAAGTGAAGTTAATTTACCTCCAAACCTACAGCAATATAAAAGCTCCAGAGTAAGCTGCAAGCCACCGCATTCCATTCCAACATTTTACAGTCCTAAAATAAAGCATTAAGCCCTTAAAAAAATCTACATGTGATCCTAGATGGAGGGGTTATTTCATGTTCAGTGAACATTTCTGAGCCAGTTTCAATTGGAAATGTAGGTGCCCAGTTTTCTGAAACATGAATTTTTGTTGCCATAGTGACAATATTAGCGGTGAGTTGGTGGCTTTGGGGTTGTGGTTCGTGGCTTCAGTTTACAGGCAATTATGAAGGAGTCAGCTGAACAAAATTCTTCGTAAAAAGGAGACAGAAAAAATGTGTACAAGCAGTTTCTCAGAGCTCATATTTGTAATTTAACATTTTATTTTTAATCTTTAGGGAAATCTGTAATGAAGATCTATGACAACTGCTTTTCTCTGAGTATAAATGCCAAATGCCTGGGTATCACTCTGACCCAGTGACTCAAAAGACTGAAGCCACAGATTAGAAACTAACAAAGTCATGAGGAGTAATAGGATCAGTTCAGATCAGCTGTACAAATGTTTCATCAAATACACCCGTGTAATGACCAACCAAATGTTATATTTGTCTATAATCATTCCTAACATAGGGTGTGCCCAACGAAAGATCATTTCATATTATTATCCTATTTAATGTACAGCGCTGCGTAATATGTTGGGGCTATAATAATCCTGTTTAATAATAATAATATTAGTATCATAGAATATAATAATCTATGTATCAAGCAAAGCTTATTTTGCTCTAGCAAGTAAAGTGTGGCAAGCAAGTAAATGGCACCTCACCAGAACACCTTTTAAGATCATTTAAGGGGAGCTTAGTCTATCAAACTATATAAAAACTAATAAAATTACTACCAACATTACAAATAATTATGTCTTAGGGAAACATGCTCCAGGCTTTTCCTACACCTAACCACATGAGGAATAACAAATCATTGGACATATGATATCTACAGGGGAGGACCATTGATTGATTGGCCAGCTACTTCATAAGCCCCGAAACCCTATGCGACCCGCCAAAAGCAAAGTAGAATCAATCAAAAATATTATTATTATCACATCAAGACAAACAGAAGTTCAACATACATGTCTCATGGTGTTACAGTTTAAGTAAAGAACTCAAAACTGCTGGCATTCTCTGAAACATGTTTTACTGTATTTTAATAAAATAGTTGTGATTCACTCTAATTTAATATTAATGTTGAAGACAGCCGTTATTCTTGTATTATGCAGTAGCATGACAAGAGTTAGCGATTAGACAGAGACATGTGACGTCCCTAATCTAGCACATCTCCACCAATCATTTATGGAGTTCATACAGAGAGCAAACCAAACAAGTTTTTGAAAATGAGTCAGCTGCCATAAAAAGTTCAAATAGAAGGTCCCAGTCATTTCATAAGGTGGTTTCATGGTACGTGTCGTGAACTGGCATTCATTCATTTAGCTAACATAACTTCGAGTTCAAAGCAAACCATAGGCAGATAAAAATACCCTCTCTGTGCCAAGTTAGAATTTCATTAAAAACATTGGTAGATGTAAAGAAAGTCTAATAATAAACTTCTGGATCTAAAAGTAGCAAGTAGAAGTAAAGTTCCAGTTTTTAGAATCCAAAAGTGATTGCTGTGTAAGGAAACAGAGCTTTAAATATCCTAATGTAATTATTTTTGTTTATTATTTAAGTACAAAATATAGCTTCTGCCCCTACTAAAAATCAAAGTTCCTGTTCATTCTGTGGTTTTAACCAGAGTTCTCAGCCTGGCCAAGTTCTACTTTGTTAGCTACAGAACAATTTCCATTATGGCATGGAGAGGATAGGTATTCTGCAGTTCAAAGGCATTAGTCCTCACTGCTTCTGGCAAGTTTTAACACCCACATTTAATGTATTTTTAAATTCGTAAATGTACTGCCAAGGATTTCTCCTCTCTACCAATGCTTCAGCTCTATTCTGTTTCACTTTCAAAGCAGCATGTTATGTTGGAAATAAACCAACGCATGCAGCGAGTGTGTTGCATTACACATGGTAACGCATTCCATGCATTTCAGTACATTTCACTACTTCATGTTTAAGGGTGACAACATTGCTCTTTCATAGGTATATTATGTATAGTGTGGTCACCCAAAAACAGGAAGTATGCTACAGGCAAAAATACTTTGTGAAAAATAGCACAGAACAAAAAACAATGCAGCCACCACATTAAAGATCAGGACACACAAGAAAATCTGGTTGTTTTTTAAGAAAACCAAGCACAAAGAGGTAAATACTGTAAAAAGGAAGGTGGACCACATGGATAAGTTCAGTGTGTAGCTACCTCTTCATTATGACAAATCTGTTTTGCTTAAATCATAGCGGAGAAAAGTTATGTCTGTATTGAAGAAATAACTATACAATGAATATGCATTAACATGCAATATCTGACATTGTACAGTCCATTAATCATGTCGTGCCTGTTCAGATATTGAGTACAATTTGTGTACTTTTTCTCTGCTGAAATAATAGAAAACTAGCTGAACAAAACATTTCTTTTGGCAAACAAGAATATATTTCAGCTGTGAATTTTGCAACCTAAACACACAGGGACTGCATAAACTTTGCTACTTTTGTGTTTTTTCCAGTTGCATTAATGTAATGATTGTATATTTTCAAATATTGTTCATATTATGTCAAAGTCAATTGTTTGCTACAATCAAGTTACAGCTTAAACCAAAGCCCTGATAAAATTGCCAAAGAAATTCAATCACAGTTTTATGTACGGTCCTAGAATTAGGGCAGACAGTTATTTACAAGTATCTAGTATCTGCAGTATCTAAAACATTTGCATATTTTGTGTTTGTGTCAGCATACTTTCTGTCTTACACTACACTATGTTACAAAGCTCACGTGTACAACAGATGTCATCACGGGATCATGAAGCTTTACGTCATTGGGTCAGGCGTATGTTTGCTTTTACATGAAGGCAAGTTGTGCCATAATTCTGGCATCCAAGGTATCAAAGTATCACTAGACCCAAAAAGTTGTTGAGAAGGTAAACCTCCAGCAAAGCAGGGAGAATGTGGGCACAACATTGACCAGATGCCAGAACACGTGCTGAATGCAAACCACGTGAAAGGAAGAAGGATCTTGCCAGCCATTATATACCTAATGGAAAAACCTAAACTGAAGCTTGGTGTCAGGCTGGAAGGAAATCCCAACATGATCTTTTAAGCAAAACTAAATCATAACTGGATGATATTCAGGTTGCTAATGTACTTTGTATTAAAAATGTGCCATTATTTTACTTGTCACCTTTTTTATGCCTTTTTACATTTCCGTCCTATAGATTCCTCGCTACCATTTTACGTATGTCAGTTGCACATCATGGTCAGCCTTTCCTATGAATGGCAATAGTAGACCATGCCAGTGCAATATCTTAGCACAGCTTTTGCAGCCCTCAGCAGAAGCACACAAAACAGGAGCACATTTGGGACATGGCTGTCACCCTACCAAAAAGGTGCCTAAACAAGGACCTTCATGGTAGGATTGCCAGGTATTCCCTAATGAAATATACAGATTTCAAAAGATCAGGAAACCTAAAAGCACATTTGAAAGGTAAATTTAGTGTTTAGCTTTACTTTAAATACAGTGACCCTTAAAGACAAAAAAAAAAAAAAAAGTTTTGTTGGACAGTTTTGTTCTTTTACATTGATTTGCATGGCAGAAGGATGTGTGCAAGTCAGAGAAGAGGATTCACTTCTTTTATGACCCGCTATCCGTTCTGCTCTCCTAATAGTTCTTTTCTGTAAAGACTGGAAGCTCAATTGCATTTGTCTATTATTATAGTATAATACAGTTGCCCAGGACAAATAATTCTAATTGTCCCTGGGCGAAAATCTAGTGTGCACACAGTGGTCCACTGAGATTGTTTAGCTAAATGTGGCTGCTAAATGACCAAGCAGAGATTACAAACTAATTAGTGTTGCTATTGTGAGACACTAACTGCACCCTATACACCATAATTTACAAAAAAGCTCCTTATCCACAGGAAAACATCCAAATGCAAAGCTATATACATTTATGGGAGCAGTTACTTGTGATCAGTCTTCCCTGTACATCTAGGTCTCATACCTCATTGGAACAGAAATTCCGTTTACTCATTTTAGCCCAATTGTCAAATGAACCCATCACAGCATGTTTTTAGGTTTATCCCTTCGATTTGGGCATCAAAACACATTGATGAAGGTCATCCCTCTGCCTTCGGTATCACAACACGTTAATAGGGTCATCTCTCTTTTTAGAATGTATTTAAATTTTTGTTGTGATAGGTACCCCTAAATTGTGATGCCCTTTTGAATCATGCGTTTATTTTTGTAAAAACTTTTGCTTGAAGATACAACTTGGAGGAAATCACCACTCTGAGCTAGTCAGACTTTCCGGTAAATATCACCTCCAACATTCCTTCAAACCTGAGTGCTGTTATATAGTGAATTACGGTAGGAAGAGATCAAAACTTTTTTTTTTTTTTTATAGGTAGTTCTGCTTTACAATCATTCTCCCAATAATATAATAAAAATACATTCCGCTAGATTTTTCATGTTTACACTACATTTACACTCAGGGATTTGGGGGGGGGGGTAGAAGTCAACCTGTAGGATGTTATTGTAGTTCCAGGAAAGAGGAATTCCTACAATAATGATAAAGAGGAAAAGGAAGTAAAAGCTATAAGAGGATGTTAAATACGAACGTCAATTAGATACCAACCAACAAGAAAGTCATTCTGTTCCTCTTTATAGTCAATGTCTCTCTTTTTTAATTTGAATGTTTCTTATGATATCTCCTGAGTCATTTGCAGAAAAATGTCATACGGGGCTGGTAGTGCCATTCTGCAATGAGGAGTGCCCATTGCCATATCAGGAATAAAACAATAGTAGCCACTTTTGGACAATGATGCAGCCATTGGAATAAATGAATAGCTGCAGCCATTGGAATAGACAATTCCTTTTATAGGAAGTTAAAGCTTCCGAGCTACAGTATACTGAAAAATCATTTCATATAGCAACTCATTTATTCTATCAGCATCACCATCCAGGAGTTGCTTCTGTTCTATCTACCACAGTGATCTTTCCTGAAGATATAGCATCAACTTTGTGAGAAAGGAAAGGGAGACACATTATATTACAAAGAATTTAGGCAAGGACAAACCCCTGCCAAGTATATGGAACACAAAGAATACAAAGACATGAGCATTTTTACCTATATATACACCTATACTTTGGAGAATAAATACAATGGTCTAAGGCAGGGTTTCTAAACCATTATAGCATGAGGGAACCCTTGAAATAACTTTAACAGCTCGCAGTATATATAAGCCTGGTGGTCAGTAGGAAGAATGTCTCTTACATTGCTGGCCATTAGGATACATTTTTACACCTTTACAGATAGCAAAAGATCATTAGTGTCACCTACCTGAGAAGTGAAAACTGTGCAATGCTTAATGAACCCTAAGCAACCTCTGGAGGAACCCTAAAATTCCACTGAACCTTGGTGAAAAACACTGCTGTAGAGGTTTGGATGCAATAAATAATGCTGTACAAGATTTAAAATGTGCATATATAGTCCCTGTCAGGGTAATATTTCCTATCTTTGTAGTGTTAAGGAAATTATATGAAATCTCCTAATGTAAGTGAAATTCCCATCAGATAGAGGTCTCCAGAAGAGGTGGAATATTTATCCTCACCTATTCTAGAGAGGAAAACTTGGATTTCTCCCCTCACTGTCTCTATTAGGGACAATAGTCAGCAGTACAAATAAAGAAGTGGATCCCCTAAATGAAGGCACAGACTGCAAAAAAATTTGAGGATCTAATGTTAACACTTTATCTAAACTTTCACGGTGCAGAGAAGAATAAATAGAATTATTAGTAGCAGCAAACAGTTACACAGGTGACTAAAAATGGGAAGATGAAGAATGTGCTGTGGTTTGCCTGGTCCTCATAGATGGGGGGAAAAAAGGAACCAAGGATAAAACAGTTACTTCTGCGGTTATTTTCTTAGCATGCAAATGTGCCAGAGGGCTCGATGTTTAAAAAGCGAGTATAACTTTTGAAGCCCTGAAATCTCAAGTTCGGTTATAACTAGAAACTCTATGTCCTGGTGTCTAAGCTGGTTTCCTCCAGGTGGTTTGGTTTCCCACAATACAAACACACAGTAATGGTTTTCATGCATGTGTCTGTACGTTATTACCCTGTATGTTCTTCTGAAAAAGGGCTGATGTGAATAGATCCATGCACTACACAAGATCCCGATAAATCTGCTGCACTATATACAGTGCCTCCTTCATTTTTCTCAATTTTGTTATGTTGCTGCCCAACACCACAATATTTTCAATTCTTTTTTTCTCAATCTATACTCTGTAGGCCATAATGACAAAGTGAAAACAGAATTTTAGACAATTTAGTAAATTCAAAAGAAAAAAAAATGAAATATATTCTTGATATTTAGTTCAGGTGCCTCCCATTTCTCATGATCACTGCGGAGATATTTCTGCACCTTGACTGGTGACAGGGGCTCTGACTTCTTGCATATAGTCTTTTGGACAGGGTCTCCTCCTCTGTTATTCTCTGTCTGTCATATGCAACCCCTATTTAATGTACTGTGCTGCACAATATGTTAATAATAATAATATAGTGAAGGGGTCTGAATACTTTTAGGCAATGTAAAAGAACAAGAATACAGTATAAATTTACCTACTTACACCTGGGGTTTTGAATTCTCTCAGAATATTTAAAAACAAAATATTACACGTATTATATATAGAATTCTTCTAAATAAAGTGTTGAATACATCGTTTCCACATACTTAATGACACCCAAAAATCCTAATATAAAGGTCTGTGTTGGCAGGCTTTTGGCATCAATTGGATAGCATCTTACCACCAGGTACAGTTGTCTACAACTAACCTGCACTTTACCTGCTTCAAGCCGATGATGCATTTCCATTAAGTTATAAGAAAATTAGAAATTTGCTTGAAGCAGAGAAAGCTTAGTGACGAAAGCCATAAGGGTAATATTGTACCTCATAACATTTATCCAATACAGTAGGACCTAGTTGTTACAGGACAATATTACTAGTAAGCCATTATACCAAATTAATTACAAAAACTGATTGTGGGTAGTACATTTAGACGTTTACAATAATGCCCATAGGCATCAAAGAGGAAATGTACAAGCATAATCAGACCATCTTTAGCCATCAGTAGACATAACCTGAAGCATATACATGAGTTCTTAAGCCGCATACACACGTGCAATAATAGTCGTTGGAAAGGATCTTTCACGATCACAATCCTTTCCAACGACTATGCACTGCACGATACATGAACAAGTGCTGTACATACATCACCATTCTGCTCAATGGAGAGGGGGAGAGTGACGGAGCGGCACCCTGCTGCGCACTCTCCCCCTTCACTTGCATTAGGAACATTACTCGTCCATCGTCCGTGGATCCGCCAGGACGGTCATTCGGGCGATGGAGCCATGTACACATGCCAGATTCTCGCCAGATATCGGCCCAAAACCGTTGGACGCGTGTACGTAGCTTTAGGCTGGTCAAGCATAAAGCTACATACACACTTCCAATTATTATCGTTGGAAAACGAACGACGAACGTTCATGCACGATATATATGAACGATCGTATAGCACCGATCCTGCACATAGAGTTAACGACACGATCGTTCGTAGATATTGTACACACAATAGATACGATCGTTTGAGCGATAGAGGAACTATGTGCACGACAGGAAAGTGAAAGGACGTTCGTTCATCACGCATGCTCTGAACATGGACGATCAACGAACGACCGTACACACGAACGATGTTCAACGATCGTCGCCCAATCCGATCCGTCGGTCCGGTCGTTCGTTTCCAGCGACTTTCCTCGTTCGTCGGCGTCGTTGGTTACTTTTTTACGAACGATTTTTTGCCCAATCGATCGTTCGTCGTTCGATTGGAACGATAAAAATTGGAAGTGTGTACGCACCTTTAATATCTTTGCTTTGAGAAGGCAGCAGCCACAGCTGGTAGCAACAATAAGCAATTGAGATTATCTTACCCATCCTATTACGATTCTCTAGTTGAGCCTAGCAGTAGTCTCTGCTTTATTACTATAGATGGTCACCAAATATAAGATGCAGCCTGTGTGTGAGGCTAAAACAGTTTTTAGCAATGTATTTACCTTTGAGAGATTTACATTTTACTTTCCATCCCAGAGCTACAAAAGTAAATTAGAGGAAATCTCCCAGTAAGGGGAATTCTTCTCTATGACAGCTGTCCTCGTACCTAACCTCTTCTGATGAAAACTGTAAAATTTTGGAATTACCCTCATTTTGTTTTTGTTCAGGTATAAATGGTGTGCAAATAGAAGGGTAACTTTACCTACTGGGGACAGTTAGAAAAAACACTCACTGGACAGACCGTGCCTTCATGGGTAATGCATCATCATGGACAGTTCAACATCGGGTCCCATATAATATGATAAACACTGTCACTGCTGCTGATGTATACATGATAACCCTAAAAACAGCTTTGTCCTTTGAACTTCTGATAGCATGAGCTTCACAGCTGTCCACTCATCACAACTGACAACTACAAACATTATTTGTCATCAAGAGTCACTGTCTAATTTATATGTTAAGCTTGCAAATACATGAAATTCTTTTCTGGGCTCCTCTATAACAAAAAGCCAATAGCCTACATTGGTATTGCTAATAGAAGTTCAACTGCTTGAAATGCATTTATTGCTGACTATACCTAGAGTGTTCTATTAAAAAAAAAAAAGATTTAGGTTTAAAAAAATACTAGTCTTAAATTATTATTTTTTTTTCAGTTGGTACAAGCAATATTATCAATGTTAATTTTTGAGCTGTCCATTGATAAGTAGTTTTTGGTTACCTTCTTTTTTTATTGAAACATATGGGAAGCCCAAAGATGCCACAACTTTCCGTACTTTGGGAACACTTGATGATCAATTACTCCGTAACAAAAAATTAAATGCCATCTGTTAATCATGTCTTTTTGTTCCCTATACCAGCTTTTCTTTTTTTACCCCTGAGGAACACTAAAATTGTTTGAAGGACTTGGGAAACCCCTGCTAAAACTAAAGTATTTGGTATCAGTAAGAAAAATGTCCCTAACATTAGAGGTCAGCTGGAGAAATGTTTCCCCTGCAGTTGGTGTCTTAAACTACGTACACACGTTCAATGGCTCAGGGTCGATATCGGATGAGAATCTGGCGTGTGTACAGCGCCCGTCGTCCATTGTCCAAACAACTGTCCTGGCAGATCCATGGACGATGAACGATCCTAATGCAAGAGATGGGGAAGAGTGCGCAGCGGGGTGCCACTCCATTGTTCTCCCCCCCTCCCGAGTATGTACAGCACTCGCTCATGCATCGTACGGTGCTTAGTCGTTGGAAAGGATTGTGAAAGATCCTTTCCAACTATTATATTTGCACGTGTGTATGCAGCTTAAATGCCACCATTAAAGACGGATAAGAATTGCTGGTGTCATCCAGCCGGGTCTGGCAAGTAGTGTTTGCTCAAGAACTATGACGGCACCAGCAAATGGAAGGTCAGTCATCCACAGCTCCAGGTACCCCTGGAAACCTCTGGAGGAAACCTAGGGTTCTACAAAACCCGGTTTGAGAATGGCTGATCTAACCTGCAGAATGCAGTCATCACCTATTATTCTTGTGGACATATGCACAAGCTAGGTCAGGATGAAAAGCTTAAAGTATACGTAAACTAACAACAAAGTTCACCTTTCTCCTCAGGTTTTGTCTGTTAAATAGATCATTAAAAGTGTAGTGTTATATTTCTGCAACAGGAAAATCACTTGTCCGGTGCACACCTCCTGTGTTTTTTTTATGGGGCATAATTAATCATTTCAGTACTTGGAACTACAGAATGATATTCCTCTATATATATATATATATATATATATATATATATATATATATATATATATATATATATGGAGATGGGGAGGGAGATGGAGAGAGAGAGAGATTACAAAGTTGAGCCAAAAAAAAAAAAAATGGTTCATGGTTATAATCCCCCCCATCTTGCCATCTTCTACATTAGAGCCACAATCAGAAGAATAAGAATACCATAATTGTTTATAAACATGAAAACTCAAGTCATCACCAAGAGCTTCCAAAGTCTTTACTTGTTAGACACGGCTCATCCCAGAAATTCAAACCAAACAACAAGAGGCTGATTCACAAAGAACACACAGATCCTAATATGTCAACAAGAAAAACGCTGCTATAGACAGATCATGTGAATCAAAATCAGTGTCTGGGAGACAAACATTTGAGAAAAAGCACATGGCTGGCTGAGTTTAAACATCAGCAGGTTGGGAAAGTATTCCTACTAAAAACCAAATGCCATCAAAATTTAGAAACCTTCCTAAAGCTGTAGCTGATCCTTTTAACCATACATATTTAAAGTGGACACACATCTGTTACACTGCTAGTCATGAAACCTAGACACTGGGTGATGGAAACAGTGTTACAAAGCAGAATTAGAGATAAGATTTAATGAATGCTGGAAAAACTCACATTGCAAGGATAACCAAGGATGCAAGGAGATGTGTGTGCATTACATATATATTTCTATTTATTTTGCACAATGTTTGATGACTGTTAACAGTTAAGCAAAGTCATTAAGCTTATTTACCCTGCTGCAATTAACAAATTTACAAATCTGTAGGTTTAGTAAAATAACAAAATTATGGAAGAGGAAGTAAAATGTGAAAACCACATCAAAAATTACATTAAGGTAAACACCTCGCTATTAACTCAAAATAATAAAAGGAAATTACTCTATATACCCTCCCTTCAACTCTTTTACTGCCAATGACACATTCCTAAACCTACATACAGATAATAGATCAATGTTACTGGAAAAAGAGGGAACAAATAAGGTGGCACCCTACTGAACCCTCCTCCATAGAAAACAAAACTAGTCGTTAGTTAAGCTAAATAAATAAATGTAAAATTGGAAAGCCATTGGGCTTGGTTTATAAACCAGTGAATCTAACATGATTGAACAGAACAGTGTGGCTCCTACCAGTCTTATTCTGTATCCTCATCTGCAATTTGTTGACAGCAACATTTTTAAAGTAAAAAGTGGAGGAAGACTGGGTAGGCTCAGATTAAAATTAAACAATATAAAAAAAAAAAAATAAAATATGCTTACCAGGCAACTATTTAATTTCCCCTTCAATTAAGAAAGCATTATAAACAACTTTGGTGACCTTACAGGAAACAAAACTAGCAGAAAATGCTCCATGTGGTTTCCCACAGCACCCAGACCAATTGGTGGATAAGTAAATTGTAAGCATTGCCCATCTAAACTATGTGCAACCCATGTGATCTCACAGAGCAACAGAGTAAGGGGGCACTCTGGTCAGTTTTCCTTTACTAGCACCCAACCCAATGTCACAATGGCTGATGTATGCTGAAAACTGGCCAAAAAAGTTCAATTTTTTCAGAAGCTGGATGTACAAAATAAACACTGTACTTTGCCAGTATTTCTGCATAACATAGGATGGGGATTTTTTGTAAATTGTCTTATTACTTTTTATTTTAATACAAACCACTACTAAATTAAAAAGTGGTACAGAAGCTTTTGGTGCACAGTTACTGGGGCGAGGAGAGAAGGGGATACCATATTGTTTGTAGTCTTAAAATCCCTGGTAACATTTCATTGTAAAGCTGACTGCATTGCATCATGCGAGTATTAAACTCAGAAAGAACCTGCACATTGCCCATCATGGCCAAAGTAAAATGTTTAGGATGCTGCCCTTCCCTTCTTTCATTCACCGCTCCCAGGCTATCGCAATTTCCAATGTAACTGATCATTTTTGAGTTTGTTGAGGCTTTAATGGTTTGGGCGGTACAGAAAATGATTCCTAATCTTGAAGCACCGACACACATAGCCCAGCTGACTGACTCGGGGGAAGAATCAAATGGCCACATTGCAAATTATTTTAACAAATGTCATTGTTCACCTATAGCTGCCCTGGGATAAACCATTTGCTTGGGTTGTTTGCCTCTCTACTCCCCGCTCATTAGCCATAAACAGGCTGGGCACCATACCAATGCAGGCTGGATTGGCTATCAGTATTATATAAAACTGTGCCAGTGAAAAAAAGGTAAATATGTCTGCTAGCGTTTAACCAGAGTGCTGATAATGCAAAGAACAAACAATATGATACCGGCAGCTGTAATGTATCCTTTCTGCTTCCCCAGCAGACTTAACACAGGATAATGTAGATTAAAGACTTCCTATGTTGGTTTATAGCCCATGATAACTTCTCTGTGCTCTTCTTAAAGTGGGAAATATAACTTTGTTTTGTACTGTCAACTGTAGGTGCATTGCAACTTCACGTGCTAAATTGTTGAAATCTTTTGCATCCTAGCGACTGTTAGAGCCACCAACCAGGGCCTATTAAACTTCAGCTTTGCAGTTGCATGCGTTATCAGAATGTGCAGTAACATACTATGCACATAATGCGTCACGGCATGTTCAATTTGGAGAAGACTTTGTCTAAACTAAGGGTCCTTTCACGCCCATGGTTGGCTACTTTTCGGCTCACAGCTTACTGCTGCTGTGTGCCCAGGAGCAGCATTTGAATGCGGATGCAGTGTGAATCTTTCAAAAGCAACTTGCTGCCACGATCTGCCACAGCCAAAAATGGTTCACAACTGCTCCCACTCAAACGCATGGAACTGTCTCTGAGCACACAGGAGAATGCTGCAGCTCACTGCAAGTCTGAATTGGCCTTAAGGCAAAGCACCATAGTAAGGCATGAAAGCATAGGATAATGCCTTTTTGCACATTAAGGTGCTTTGGCAGCCAGTTCTTTTTCAGTGGGCTTCTGTAAAGCAATCATCTGCAGCAAACCACTCACTTGCCTTTTTCCAAAGATGACACTTGACAGTCTTCTTAAAATAGACTTTCTGTGCCTTCTTTACAGATTTGCTGGAAATGTGATCACAGAAAAATAAAACCAGCCATCCAAACTAGAACATAGAGCAAAATTGAGTTCCCCTAAACACAGCTGCATTGCTGCGGTATTAAAAGGCTGTGCATTGCAATGCGGTTTTACAAAATGCAGCATGCACTACATTTATATAGGACATGATGCTTTTGGCAGCCCATTCAAACAAATATGCCATTGAACATAGCACATTTCAGCACAAATGGCAACGTGTGTGTTTTTTAAACTGCACCACATTACCATTGTTTGAAAGAACCTTTACATGTTTTGTTGGTTAGTATGGAGCTTCCAAGCTCTAGCCCCAAGGAACTGCTAGCTTTGTGTGTTTCCTGTACTTCCAAGAATATACGCAGCTGTGGGTTTGCATGTCTTCCTGTAACCTTTGCTACATACATGACCTCCGGAGGATATAAATACGGAGAAAAAACAGACCTGCATACAGCAGCTTTATAATGTTTTCCTGAGCAATAAGCTATAGCTTTTAGGTTGGGTGCAGTGTTGAGGAGCCCAATGAAATATCTACTTTTCATCTACACTCTAAAATTAGACAACTCACCCCTCCTTGGGTCCTGTCATCTGTACTGATTCAGGGTTCAGTTTCCTGGTCTAGAAAGTGGGACACCAGGCGCATGCGTGGCAGAGTCACTAGCAGCATAGGAGCACACATTTAGAAAAGGTGGAAGCAAATAGTTTAAAGTGACCCTGTTACTAATTTTTTTTTAAAAATGCAGGTAAAACAGAAAAAAAGCATTTTAAATTGTATTTTCTTGTATTTACTTGTGCTTTTGAACCTGCTGGAAAATGTGACTTCTCCAAGAGTCAATACCCGATACATCCCTCTTTGCATGTTATAGTCCTCCTCTCGTCTGGGACTGTCTAACTTATGTCTATACCGATAAAACATCTCTGTCCTTCCATATACCTAACCTTTGATGTGGCTGCTAAGGTGGAAGGGAGTGAATAGCAGTACTGCATAGTGACACTTGAATAACAGCTCATAGACTGAGGTGCCCTGCAGAAGTCCTGGGGTCTTAGGATGTCTACACAAAAGAAGGTCACCAACAAATGCACTTAACATTTTTTTAGAAATATTTTTGTTGAAATAAATGATCTAGTAGCATGGTCTCTCAGTTAAGTGACAAGCTTGGAAGTAGTGATCCATGGCTAGGTTTGTAAGAATGTGTGCTAGGGTCCTATACCCAAACCCATTAGGGGATCTTCAGCCTATAATGTTTATTGTGAAGATTATTGATAAAGAAGAAAAAGTAGAAGGGAAATCCCAGTAGGTTAAGTGGCTATTTGAGAGCCCTTGACTTCGTATGTGTAAATGTTCTAATGAACAAAGGCGCCTTCCTTTCCTATTTTAGAAGGTTGGGCGGCTTGACGTGTAGATAGACCGCTAAGAGACACATAATCATCTTTGGTGTACTTGTTGTCATTCAAACTAACGTTAACTTCCAGTCTAAAATCTATAATGCATGGAGAAGGATTGACTCAGTGGAATTATTCAGTGCCAATCATACATATCCAAGCTCAGATTTCCTGTAAAGTATTTAATGGAAGATACCCAAGTAAAATACCCAAGGATTTGCCTTATACATTTCACACATAAAAAAAAACATTCAGTTATTTATTTATTTGTTTGGTTATTTCCAAGTTATGGTTACACAAGTTGGCACCCCAGCACAGCATGGCACCCCCATCTACAGCTTGCAAACATGCTGGGACTCCAAAAGCACATTCAGCTTGAGATGGAGAAGTCAGGGATGTCCATCACATCATTAAGTCAGGAAGTTGTGTTTTACATGTCAGATTCATTTCCTGCCCAGAACATCATACCAGGCCATGCTATCTAGCAGATGTGACAACCCCCCTTACAAGTCACACATCCCCCTTTCACACATACTTTACAATGAGCATGGTTTAGGGACTGTAAATTAAATAATGAGCCCACTTGTTTACATGTCTACTTTTATGGGACTTGTAAAGAAAGTACAAGCAAGTTAAATAACTGTTTAAACATCTTACAAAACACACAGTGCATGCAGGGAGAACTAAATGTTGTGCAACAAAAGCAAAGAAACAAAATAAACATTAAACTAACAGAGAAGTCATTTCAACTGAAACTTATATGAACAATCCTGATCATGGAGAATATAGACAAAGAAGCTGCTAATCTACAAGTAAATGTTAAAAAATAGGGATTCAAGTAAGTGTAAGCAGTGTTCACGTAAAATACCCAATGCTAGCAATAACTGGGTATTTTGGGGTCACACATCTCAACCTTATCAGCATTCACTATGCTAATTGGAAAATTTCTATTTCCTTTATTAAAGTACCCACAAAAAGAAATGTATCAATATAACTGGCAATTTTTTTTGTTTTTTTACATTAACTATTCAATTAGGTCATCATATTGTTACTATTAAATGTTTTGTTGCCTCTAACAAATCATTTTCCAAGTCAGATCATCCAATGCATGTGTAGAACATATGTTGACATTTGCATGGTCCCATTTTTCAACTGGAAGCCTAAAACCCAGAAACATGCAGAAGTCTACCCCATGTAACATTCACCACTCTCACTTATGAATCATCTATTCATCATCATCATCATCTTCTACTTCTGACTCAGCCAGTGTCCATATTCACTTCAATTATACAATGCAGATAAAATAAATAAACAGGAATTTTTGGTTACATGCTTGTTTTAATTAAAAAAGTGTTGCCATGCCTATGAATCCCATATCTGAACCTACAAAGTACAGTATATTTAACCATTGCACCTCTATTTGTACTGAATTTAGGTAGACCTATCATCACATTTTTAACATAAAGGGTGGCTATCCCTTTTACACACTCGTTCCATCCAGCACCAGAAAGAAGAACAAGGCTGGACAATGCAGGGTTTCTGGTGGGAACGAAGGCTTTTTACAGGTAAAGGTAAATTGTATATATATTTTTTTCATAAACACTATGCTTTAAATGCCACTGCCAGTGGCCAGGGTTTTGCCATTATATGTAAATAAGCTGAGCATGTTAGCACATTATGGCGGACATGCCTGCTAAAGTGAACTACTGCAGTGCTGCGACAGCCATAAAATCTCATCACTGCCATTGTCACCTGAACTTCTTCTTTGGCCATCTTCATAATCCAGATAGGAAGAATGTGTTGGCACATTAGGGCAATCTTATCTGCCAAAGTGTTTTCTTTTGAGCATTTTGCCATCTTCATGGGCCAGGTCTTGATCTTGGTACTGAATCAAGCCAAGGCTGCACACCGAGATAGCACAGCATCATTCTCAGTTTTGTGTATTAAAGTGTAAATATGTTTTAAACTTTTTGGAAGAAAATGC
The DNA here is from genome assembly GCF_032062135.1 of Pyxicephalus adspersus. NCBI lineage: Eukaryota > Metazoa > Chordata > Amphibia > Anura > Pyxicephalidae > Pyxicephalus > Pyxicephalus adspersus. Next base: position 51,766,509 of record NC_092864.1, on the reverse strand, counting down.
AATTAAAAGCAAAAACATTCCAAACACAATATGAATGTCCACGGGGCACTGACTTAAAATAAGGAGTTTTGCTAGCTTTGCACATTACCAATGCCCTTTAATCATTGCAAAGTAAAGTTACTCCAACCCATTGTGAATTACCACTAGACCATTTGTTTTACAGAACAGACACTGGAAATAATTGCCTGCTCTTTAAATCAGTGTGAACAAGACCTAACATATGTGGACAGCAACAGGTTAACCATCTGGGGTCTCCGGGTAAACCATTTCCCTTTAGTATCTTCAGGTCAAATAACCACATAATGGTTAGTACAGGGTCAGAAATTTGATGCATGTTCAGTTGCATTGGTTGAGCTGTATCGGAAATGTAATGCAGAAGTATTATGACCTTAGGAAACAAAAATGTGGTTTTACAGAAGAAATCCAGAATCTGAAGAACTACAAGTCAATGATACTTTGTGCATCACCAGGAAAGCTGAATCTACAGCCTCCATACCCCTGCTATCCGGTTTCCAGCTGCTAAGCCTCCTGTACCATAAACTAAACACATGACATCACCATCCTCACCAATCCCATCCTCTGTACTCACCCACATTCATTGCGTCACACGTCCCATTGGCATTATCTCCAATCTTGCATTTGAAAATTTCTCCAGGGCTGGTAATATTTGACCATGTGCTCAGGTTGGATTTGGGAGCCCCGGCAATTATCCTGGGATATATAAAAAAAAGACTTTATAAACTTATGCAAAATAAATAAAAAAAAGTTCAATAACTTAAACATAAGCAAAGGCTGATTTGGGAACCAGCAGCTTCAAGAAAACTTTTACCCATAGCAAGCTTTTTTTTTTTCACATAACTAGTTCCTGCTGAAAACAACTTTCAATTAAATGCCCAGCTCCCTAGTCTATGTCACTGCTAGCTTACTTATGTAGCTGCTGTGGCACTACAAGACCCAGCAAGGACTTGTAATTCCAGAACAGCCACCAGTTGCATGCCTGTGCAATGATACTGTATGATCATAATACTGTGCACATATACATGGCTGTATATTAATTATAAATATATAATAAAGGAATAAAATAACCACTGACCATTTATCAGTACCATAGCTGTGCAAGACTACAGAGTAACCAAACAGAGATCCTTTGGGTCCTTGGAATACCATGGGGTTTGATTCATCAATATTATAAGATCCAGCAGGATTTGCAAGAAAAAGACACAGCAGCAGCTTCAAGCTCCAGATGTGACCCAGCATGAAAAGAATGCAGGCTCCCCTCCTTTCCATGATCCTTTGGGCTCTGGGTTTTCCTGAACTTGTAAAAGTAACTTTGTCTTTGCTATGGGATGATATTGGCTCGTATTGGAGTCTTCTGATTGCAGGATGAGTGCTTGCAGTGCTATCCAACAACAGCCCATAACTCTCATTGTATTGTAGGAGGAGGGGCGTGGCCCTGTGACTCCGCCCACAGGCAGACCAAAACTTCTCAAAGTTACTTGTGCAGCAATTCATCACCAAGAGCTGCTTATGGCTTGCTGCTGGAGGAAACACACATAACTCTCCATAAATGTTCCCAAACCCTTTGTAATTACAAGTCCTTACTGCAGATAATGGTGCTGTACAGAGCTTTAGGATTTTTCATTGGCTGATGAAAAAGAAGCTATTTATTTAAACTAATTACAATGCACACTAATTGCACAGTGATCTAAACACAAGAATTGCATGTGTCGCAATCTACCAGTCTAGTGGAGGCTGCATTAGATTTCTGCATTTATATAGCACTGACATCCATTACCATGGTACTTATTGTCAGAGGAGATACAATCTAATGTGTGTTACTTTCCCCACCTCCTAGATTGTAAGCACTTCAGGGCAGGGTCCTTACCTGTGTCATGGTCTGTTATTTGCAACCCCTATTTAATGTACAGCGCTGTGTGTTATGTTGACACTATATAAATCCTATTTATAAGAAAAATGTCCCTACCTTAGCTGTATTTTAATATTTATAGTCCAAAGATTTATTGGTGAAGCCAATTAACGTTTTGGGATGTAGGCAGAGCACATGGAGAAAACACATACAAAGAGTATATACAAACTCCATGCAGATAGTCCCTTGACCATGATTCATACCCGAGACCCTAGTCTTGCACGGTGTCATTCACCATCCACTGCCTTTTCAAGCTTTTTTAATGTTTTTATTGGGTGATTTTGCTACTTTCACCCTTCCTTTGTGAAGCCTCCTATTACAGTTCTGATTCTAGGGACGTAACTAAGTCAGCACCCCCAACACAAAAACTTAAGAAACTCTCACTGTAGAGGAGACTGTCAGAACTTCTTACACTAATTCAAGTTCATACCAGTATCAGTGACTCCAAACTATCCTCCTCACATCTTCTCTTCCCCACCTTCTATACAATTACAACAGTAAAGAGATGACAGATCAGACATAGGCCAGGTACAAATTACACTGGCAGCCCTTATCTACCCCCGTGTTTGTTACACCCCTGACTGTACCTATAGAGATGCAGCATTGCCACCCTTGGATATGACTACAATAGGCTCCCCCTCTCCATAAGTTGGTACAACTGGGAACTGGTAAAACTGCAGAAGAAGTAGAGAGCACAGGAAGTCATCTGTCAGAGTATATATATATATATATATATATATATATATTTATATTAACACACACTGGTAGCTTTAGAAAATATTCAGACCCCCTTCAATTTCTTTGGAGCTTAGAGTGACTATTGGGTTCCTGGTCACGTCTCTCAATAAGACTCCCTCCATTGCTCAGTTTGGCCATCAGCTCTTGGAAGAATCCAGGTTGTACCACACTTCTTTCATGTGGGAGTTATTGAGGATACTGTGTAATGTGTTTTTGGGAGCCAAGTCCAATAGAATTTGTTTTATAGATTTCCCCAGATCTGTGTAACAATCCTGTCTCTGAGCTCTGCAGGCAGTTCCTTTGACCTCATGGCTTAGTTTCTGCTCTGATATATATGTGTTGTCAGCTGTGAGATCTTCTATAGAGAGTTGTGTGCAATTCCAAATCATGTTCAATCAATAAAATTTAGCAGAGGTGGACTCCAATCAAGGTGCAGAGACAGCAGTGATCAAGAGAGATGGGAGGCACCTGAGCTAAATTTAAAGTGTTATTGCTAAAGGTCTGAATACTTATGTAATTGTGACATTTAAATTTACTAAATTATCGTAAATTCTGTTTTCACTTTGTCATTATGGAGTACTGAGTGTAGAATAATGAGAAGAAAAACAAATTTAAATGATTGTAGCATCAGGCTGCAACATAACAAAATTGAAAAAAGTGAAGGGGGGTCTGAATGCTTTCTGAATACACTGTATATGTTTTTTTATGATTTTTTTTTTCACTTGGTAAATTTAACAGACAAAAAGAGATCAAAACCTGGAGTTCATCCCCCAGGGGCTTACCTACCCTTTGGGGCACATTTGTTAAGCTCTAGACTATTGGACCATGTTCCTAGTGTACCATTTTTTGTACCATTTCTTTCCACAAGCCATCCCTGCATACCTTGCTTCTCTCAGCTACTGCAGCTGTGGGCACCTATACCATAGATAGGTTGCAGGTCTCCCTTCAATGACCTGAGCATGCCATGATGCCTTGTGCTCTTTAAGGATGCCAAGATGTAAGTTTGGCACGCTATGGATCAAGACGTTGGCTTGAAGTCTACAGAGAACGTGTATCTAAGGGTGCTGCTTCTACTTACAAAGTGTTGTCACCCTAAAACAGGAAACTAGGCAAGTGTGAAAAAAATGACCAGGCTGTAAGTAGTAGAGGGTACACAACTATTGCAAAGTACTTTTGGTTTGCTTTGGCATTATTAAATAAGCCCTGTATGAGATAATAAGGCTTTTTGTAAAGAATGATCCACTGTGAGCAGATTCTCTGTTCTGCTCATTAGGGATAAATAAAGGAATTTGCAGAACAGAGACAGCAGAGTTTGTATTGGGATGAGGAGCTGTGTGATAACCATCCCAGAAGTGTTTAATATCACCTACCAGGATTTAGCCTTCTAAGTTTCCTGTTCTGCCTTCATGCATTGCATTGGGCTACCAGATAAGGGTGGAATTATCTTTTATGGCCAGTCTTCAAACATCTATAAAAACATTTTTTTGTTTTAGTTGGAATGAGGAACCCAGATCATTGGGTTTCTGTCCCTGCTTTGGACATATACCCTCTGTTTCTTCCTGGCCTTTTTTATTGCATATGTGAAAATCTAATTTTTTAATCAACCCCAGGGAAGGAATTGATAGAATCTTCAAATTAGAAATTTCAGATGTTTAGCTTTTATTTGTAGAGGTTCTCTCTTATTTTTTGTTGTGTCAATAGGACAAGAAGTAAAAGAAAAAAAACTTAGATTTAACCATTCCCTGTTCCCACTTCCTATTCTACTCTAAATGAAAATGTACTTTGCATACGTTAAAATGTCAAAATTTGGGTGAAACTGCATGTGGAATAGTGGAGAGCCATTGCACATAGGTCTGAATGAGGTTTATCATCCCCTCTTCTCATATGTATATGCTGAAATAATGGAAGAAAATCTTTACCAGACTAGGCACATATTAATGGAAGGAGGTAATATTCTCATACTTTACCACCTATGACATCAGTAACAGATAAGATCATATGATACCCCATGGTCATATCCTTGAGCTGGGTACCTTCACAAACCAGCCAGAATTGGGGCATTGCCATTTATTTTGCTGCAACAACCTTGGTTTCTTTTCAGCGTTTCATTCACATGAAGATGCCTGTTTTGGCCAAGCCCTAATGCGATTAAACGTAACATTTCCTCTGCGTCCTACAAGTGTGGCACTAACATGCTACAGTAATTACATGCAGATGTGTACCATACGGTGCTCAGGTCCCTTCTCTCCGCAAAGAAAATTTGAATAAATTGGATAAAATGATGGATTGGTCACAGTTGTTTGCATTTATGTTTGTTCTACCATTGATGGACATGATGATGTGAAGACACGGCTAGTTTTAGGACAGAACTAAACATATGGTTACAAATAGGCATCAGCTTCTGTTTGTAGAACACAAATGTATGCTCACATTTATTACCTTGCTATTTTGTTCCCTGAAAACATGTTCCCTAGCTTGTAGATTTAAATCTAAAAATAGATGATGAAAAATGATTTTATTTTTATTGTTTGCATTTTTTGTTAACATATTCTGTAGCATCTACATGGTGTACTCAGCCATATACACCAATCCCTACCCTCAAAGCAGCAGTCGAACACCTCTACCACATTTTAAACACATTAAAGAACCAGAAGCTGGTAATATGTTATTCAACTGGGAAAACACCCAAGAAAAGGAAAACATTCAAACACCATATTCCTGGGGCGTGAAGAATTCAGCATTGCCACAGGCCAAAGTTGTAACCACTGAGGCAGCTTTTGGATACCAGAGGGTGGTCTGTGCAGGCAGGATTGACCTCAGGGCACTTAGTCTGCATAGAATTTAGCAAACTTTTATACTCAGCTTGATCCTTGCATCAGAAAGCATGGAATTCTCTGCAATTGCTGCACAGGTCTGTGGGGCTGTAAATCAATAATGGCATTATTGGATTATGGATAAGACAAAATATTGATACGAACAAAAGTGCATTTCTGTTAAATGTCAATAAAAAACTGACTGGCAAGGCCTTTCCTATTGCTTGTTTTTGGCGGATTGATTTTTTTCATGAGATTGTTTTAATACTGATCAATTATTAGAACATTGCAGTGTATGACTGGTATTAGACAAATAAAAAGGTGACTAGACACACCTCTGGCTTCAGACAATATTTATATTCTCCATTTAGTTCATACAATTGACATACAACCATTAGGTTCACAATGGGGGCAATTCAGTCAAAAAGACCTCTTTCAGGGATAAAGTTTAAATCAACTAACCAACTATATGGTACCTGCACATATGTTGGTTAAAAAAATATTCACAATCCCTCTATAAAGTGAAAGTACAATTTGTCAAACTAAACAATACCTTGGCTAAGTGAACAGCCTCTCTTCTTTCAGTCAATCAGTCCCAATGTGGCAAAAAGGCAGCACGGTGGCTCAGAGGTAAGTGCTCTGGGCCTTGCAGCGCTAGGTCCCAGGTTTGAATCTCTGCCAGGTCACTATCTGCATGGAGTTTGCAGGTTCTCCCAGTAGTTGCGTGGGTTTCCTCCATCTATTCAATTGAGAGTAGGAGACAAGCTTGAGATAGGCTGTAACATTAAAATAGTTTGTCATTAGTGGATGGCAATTAGAAATCCAACATGGTGGAACACAAATGACCTCTTTAGCGATGCTGGGGGACATCTGCACTGATACAGGATTTTCAATTGTGAGGATTATGAATGATCAATTTAAGGAATGGTTATCTAGGTTGTATATCTTTAGGACTTTAGGTTCTTGAAATAACTTTCTAGCTTATGAAAGGTCAAATAATGTGGGGTCCAGGTGGACAAACTTATTCAAGAAAAATCAAATTCAGGTATCAGAGTACAAGAGGCAGTTTGAGAGAATCCAACCATTACCTCATTTGAAGATGATCTCTAGTGAGCATCTTAAATAATCTCAAACCTCCCTCTTCTACCCCATGCAGTCCCATGGTGTTTTTAATTACCTTGTCTCTGTAATCCCTCTTCTTAGCCCTTGTAACATCAAAGTAAGGGCTGCAAAAGATCTGTCTTCAGGAGGCAGGAAAAAGAGTCACAATCTCTGCCAGATTCTGTGACCTCTGGGTAAATAAAGGCAGGGGACATGTCAGTCCAAAGAAGACAGGGACATCTCTCTCCTGCTCTTGCAGCTCTGCACAGTTACGCTGGGCAGACTTTATTTGAATAGATACCACCCTATAAAATGCCCACATGAAACCAAAACCTAATGACTGACAGTACAGAAAGCAGATAGCTGAAAGGAGAGGACTCAATGATCCATGTAGTCCATGTGTTGGTATACTGGCTACACATTTTAATGCTTGTAGTGTGGAAATCACAGTGTTTAGGTAAATGGGGCTAATCACATTTTTAACAGAAAATTACTAAGTACAAATAAGCAAAAAGAAAGGTAAGGCAGAAATTAAGCTGTAAATCGGATACCACGTGTAATAAGTGTAAGTTTCATGTTTAGGACCAAGATGCATCCCATCACCAATTTGATGGTCAACATGGACATAAAAATCATAAATATAATTACAAGTGCTGGAATCACCAAAAACAAAGCATAGCAATTAACCAACTGCAAGTTTAATTGACTAATATAACCTGGTTGATTGAAAAGTTAAAACTAAATAATTAATCAACTACTTTACAATAGTTTATTAAATTAAAGAAGTAAACTTCCACTTTTTCTGGCAGGTCATTATTGCAGGGAGGTATAGGCAATGTCCCTTCTGCAATAATCCCTCCTTACCTACCTAATCACTCTGGGAAATTGTTAAAATTCAATGCAGGCCTGCCATCCCATTCCGGCCAATCAAGATGGCTGAACATCGTATTCAGGGAGAGAAGGAAGAAGATGGTGATGCCCTTAAACAAGCACTTTCAGCTGTCTAAGGCTGCGTACACACGTCCAATGGTTCTCGGCCCATATCGGACGAGAATGTGGTGTGTGTACAGTACCCGTCGTCCATCGTCCGAACGACCGTCCTGGCGGATCCACGGATGATGTATGACGAACGATGATAATGAAAGAGAAGGGGGAGAGCGCGCAGGAGGGTGCCGGTCCGTCGTTCTCCCCCTCCCCCTTCCATAGAGCAGAGCAGCGCTGTATGTACAGCACTCATTCATGCATCGTGCAGTCCTTAGTCGTTGGAAAGGATCGTGAAAGGTCATGAAAGATCCTTTCCAACAACAATTATTGCACGTGTGTATGTATGTTGCTTAAGTTTGCATGCTTTTTCCTGGTCTAAAAGTAAAAATGAGAAATCAACTTAACACCACAAGTGACAACCAAATCTTGGAGGAAGCAATAGTGATAAGATTAAATCAGTAAGATGGAGCCACAATATTCTCATATCTGGACCAAACAAAAGTACCAGAATGTTTTCCCTTTTTTTCCCTTTTTCCTTTTGCCTAATTGCTACCTCACTTTGTTTATCTCTGGTATCTCTTTGTTTTGTAGTTCCACATCACTATGTTTATCACCAGACTCCAGCCAAGCTGAATAAATTATCTTATCTATCCTAACCTCATGCTAAAAACAAGCATGTAATATACAGGAACTGCCATACCACTCTGTGTCTCCATGTTGTCCACCTTTTTGGCCTGTAAAGTAAATATCACATTCTAGTGCAGACTCACAAACCCAATGTGGCTTCTTCACCTACGTTTTAGGCTTTGAAATGACAGAGACTTGAGCAGGATGTAATGCTTGCGTTTTCCCCAGAGGTGTGTGGAGCAGACATGCTAGCCCACTTATACCCCTAACTGTAATAAAATTCCAACTGGGCCTTCAAATCTTTTCTTTAAAAACAGTGAGTAGGATGTCTGCTAATATCCACAAATGTAGCAGTTGTAGGCCATTTCACTTGGCATTGATAGGGGCAATGTCACATTATGCTTATGAATAAGGTGTAATTGATGGAACCAGGAAGACCATTTATCTTCTGTTTACCTGTCATCAGGATATGGTGCATGCACAGTAAAGTTATTGTTCTAACTCCCCAACTGTATTTTCCAGCCTTGTAAGGATCTCTGTAAATCAAGCACCTCTTACTCTTTAGGAGCAGTTTTATATACTTCAGATTTGAAGGAAAATATCAAACCTTTCCTACCTACTCCAGTGGCACATACATTGGATTTTCTTACCTACTGTTAATTTTTGTAGGAAAGTAGAAGGGAAATCTCCACACCCAGACTCTGTATAGTTCTTCATACTAAGTATAAAGAAGACTTATTCTCTACTATACAGAAAGATAAAAAAAATTACTGATCATCAAATAGTGTGCAATTCCATTTACCTGTATCTGTGACAAAATAAAGGAGTGAACAGCAGTTTTACGTGTAAAGAATACAGCTGCTATTAGAGGTTACCATGTCACCACAGGATCACTTTTACTTGACTGGCCATGTGTAAAAGAGATAGTAACATATATTCCTTACTTGTGAACTACAAAACTGACAATACAAATATTCATCCAATGGAAAAGCCAAAAACTTGCTTCTTGTACCATCTGTTTATATTTCTCTCACAGAACCACATTGATAACCGGGAGGAGCAAGAATTCAACTAATCCAATAATGAAATACAACAGCTAAGCTATTTTTTATAGCGCTTTACAAAGTTCATAGTCAGCAACTGTCGCTCATAATCTAACGTCAATACCATAGTCAAATGTCAATAAAGGACATGTCTAAGGGAAAGCTAATTAACCTAACTGAATGTTTTTGGCATTCGGGAGTGCTCAGAGGAAACCCACTCAAATACAGGGAGAACATACAAACTCCATGCAGATAATGTCCTGGCTGAGATTCAAACCTGGGACCCAGTGCTGCAAAGGCCAAAGTGCTAACTGTTCGGCCCAGATGAGATGTTTTTTTCAATACACAGGCCCATCAGAAAGGTAAGGATATTACTTCTTTTACAGGTAGCGCTATCAGTAAAAAGGCACTCTGATGACAGGGTCACTTTAATGCTTCGACTTTGTGACAAAGTTGCTTTAAAGTTACGTATGCCCAAGTAATTAGGTTCCTTTTACAACCCTACATCACTAACGCCACCATATATAATAATAACTATACAACTTCTGCATACAAAACCTTATAATACACAAGTGATAATATTTCCAGCTTTTTAAAGCACTACAAAAGCTTATATTTAGCTGGTGTTACATTATTGCTGCCAATTTATTATAAGTCAATTTGATGGCTCAACAGCTTTGTATAATGCCAGACCCTGAGAATTCACAGGCTTGGGTTTCCATTCATCAAATGAATCTCTCACAAATTGTTGCTGACAATATCACTTTATCTGTAGAGTATATAATAGAGTTATGATAGGTGAGTGGAGTTCATGCATAATTCTAATGAGCTACATTACTTTGAGGATATTATGAGAGACAAATGGATTCATAATCTTTAAAGATAAATCCCCAGGAGAATGCACAAGATTAGCCTAAATGACTGATCAGTGTTGGTAGGCAGATCTATTGGTACTATGAGGAACATACAAAGTTATATCATTATGGCATGTTGCTGGTTAGAACCAGAAATTCATCATTTGTTGGGTTCCACCCTCTATTCTAAAATATCCTAAAATGAAGAATACATTCTTTATTATGGAATTTGCAATGGAAGGGAGTAATGTATATATTTGCTATCCTAGGAGGGATCCACTGTACTTAGTTAAAAAAATGAGACAATCAGAACATTTCTAATCAAACTCTTCATGTTTTGTTTAGACTGGTTGAAGATTTGGCTTACCAAAAAGTCACGTATTGTAAATAGTTTATTAGTGATTTGCCAATTATATAAAAAAGTGAATGTTTCTGGCAAATACATAGTGAAATCCAGCATGGAGTGATTATGCATAGTCTTCATATGGAGACTTTTAGAATAAGAAGACAAAAATCACGTTATCATATTAAACACCTTATACATACACATTATACTTCAGTTGCTATGCTTGTATGGAAAAAATAATTACATTTCCCACAAAATAAAAAGGAATAGCCTTTTAGGAGAACAAAATGGTAGCTTTTCCTAGAGTTTCCCAAAAAGTCATACTTTTAAACTGAATATCATAATAATCATACTAATAGTATCATTGAACTTATTTCTGCTGAACAGAGGTCATCTTGGACCCACTGCAGGACTGTTATCATAAGCACAGGACCGATTGCATTCATTTGCTATTTCTTCCTTTCACGCTCTGGCCCAGCTATACAATGACTACAAGAAGCCAATTCAGGTTGGTAGGACAGTGCTGGAAGGATAATCAGTTGGGTTCATTTTGGTAAAATGACAAGGGGGTAATGTTTCTGCTCCAGGAGCTATAGAAGAACACCACAATGTGAGGACTGTTGGTTAAACCCTATCCAACATAAGCCAGGTACACACATCGGCAAATGAACGATCAGTGATATATGAACATTTAACATGAACAGCCAAATAAAGCATGACTGCATCCAAACTATACCAATATGATTGTTGGCAGACCATGCCAAATGGTTGCACAGACATGGGATGCAATCTGAAAGAGATTAGTTAGTGACGTACAAATGAAAATGATGTGCAGGAGTGTGCACTTCTATTTTATATACGAACATTCTGACATCCCTTCCTTTCATTGCCACTCGTGTGTGCATCCTAGAATGGCTCATAATTTCCCAGCTGTACGCACAATAGATATCAATAGATCATCAGACATATGGATCCACCATGGTTGTTCTTTTTGACTGAGAATATTTGTTTATTGCTATTATTTGTCACCAGTTCCACTAAGACTACAGAATGACAAGTTGGCCATCTTTCCTGCATCATTTGTTTTGAACGACAAATATATAATGCAGTGTTTCTTGACTAGGATTCCTCCAGAGGTTGTTAGGGGTTCTTTGAGCAAAGAGTAATTTGTGCTTCTCAAGTCACCAGTTATCATTTTGGCTATCTGTAAATGTGGCATTTTTCCCAATGGCCAGCAATGTAAGAGGCATTATTCCTACTGACCACCACACTAATGTACTGTGAGTTGTGTATATATAAAAGATTCCCGGAGTTCCCTAAAGATCTGAAAATTATTTTCGGTGTTCCCCTATGTTAAAAAGGTCAAGAAACGCTGATCTAGTGTACATGACTATAGGGCCTTTTGGTATTTTTTACACTTCAGCTGGTAAATGTAGATAGGACAACAGGAAGAGATTTATAGATACTATGAGACAGCGGGAGAACACACCAGGAAGTTGACTGAAATAATTGTGTAATGGGCTGTGCCAAGCTGCTAAAGTAAGGCTCGGTAAAGAAGCAATAGTTCAGGCATTCATCATTGAGAACATTCTTTCTGCTGTCTGGTCCTTATAATAATACATGTATGAAGAATCCAATGAAAAAGGTGCAGAGGGTGCATCACTGTTTGGGAATAGACTTTATGAGAGATTAGGAAAGTTACCATTGCTAATCTAGTTCTCAAAACAGGGTTGTAGTTGGGCGGGCACAGTGCCCTCACTTTTTTGGGGAACGGGCACACGTGCCCGCTCTTATTTTGCAAATAAATTCTTTAGTGGTCTGTGAACAGTCCATCTCCCCCGCGGGGTCAGGAGAAGGACTCTGCAGCTTACCAGGTTGGTGTTCTGATCTTCTACCTTTAATACCTTCTTTTACCCAGAATGGTTCAGTAATTCCCACGCAGATATGTACAAGCTTGGTTAGGTGTGACTGCAACTACTGACGCACAAACATCAGCTTCATTTCATCCAGGCAAATTAAATTCTTTAAAATAAGTTCCGTGAACTCTAAATTGAGATCCACTTTAAGGACATATGAAAGTATTATTTGTTACTTTCTTATTAGGAAGGCAACACCCCAGTTTCTATTCCTAATTGCAACTGAGAAGTTTGTGTCACATTTTAAGCTGTCTCTACTAGAAGAGGTGAGAGGTGAAGAATTGAAAGTTCTTTGGCAGATAAGAAATGCATTCGTCCATTTGTCTATAGTCAGCTTTTTCTTTGTTTAGGCTAGAATGCAGGAATGGTTAAATTCCTGGTTTAATTTTTACTGCTGTTTTGGGCTCTGCACCACAGATTTACTTACTTTCTCTCCGATGATGTTTTGCTATATAGATCATTGTTTCCCAACCAAGGTTCTGGAGGGCAAAGAATGCTGGGTTTCTTAAGCAATGAACCATTGCTAATGTACTGCAAGCTGAAGATATAGTAATTGTAGAAAGGGTTTTCCAAAAAGGTTGAACAACACAGATATAGAAAGTGAATAAAACTTTCCAGCAGCAATCTTTTTATGTGACAAAAAAATTATAATTGTTGCTGATTTCTGTTTATTCATTCTTCACTGACACACATGCAAGATATGCCATTCATCTATTTACAGTGAATATACAGATAACAGAACTTTGAATTAGGGACAGCAATACAGATTTTTTAAGCATTGTACATATAACATAAACTAGTTTTAATGGTAGAATAAGCCTATGTAAATTTTAAAGGTAAACTTTCCCAAATGTTGGTTTAAAAAAAAAATGGAAGTAGAATCTGTTCACTTGCAAGAGCTTACTACATCAATAAATTTAAATAACTGCATTTATTTAAGTGCCCTTTAAACTGTATCCATGCCATTGTGATTTTGGCAGAATGTTCTTGTTTTTTCTCCAGTTGTATATGTTTTAACACTACATACAGTGTTTTTATTACATGTTTAAACAATGTGCATTACATTTACTAGATCTAATAAGATAAATAAACACACTTTGCTGAATCAAGTCAAAGCTTTAAAGTATACAATTTATACTCACATTTAATTTATGTGGTTTGTGTAATGCCAGTAGTGAAGAGAGTTTAGGTCAGTATAGCATATTTCCCATTTTATAACTCAACCTGTAAAGTTAACTGTAAAATGAACCCATACAAGGAAAGGAACAAGTTCATTAAACTCACTTTCTTTGCAGATGTATATAGCTGTGTGCAACTCTTTCATTTTCAGATGAAGTGCTGTATATTCCCTGCCTTCCTGGGTGGCTTATCACAGAGCAAGAAACTATTATCACATATGGGATAGCAAGTACAGGTATTACCGGGTAATAAGCAGGTATTTCATTTCAAATGGCAAACTAAAAAAACAAACAAGAAATAGGTAAACAGAGGGGTTTTTTACCAGGTCAGAAAATTACAACAGCATTGACAATGCAATCAACAGAAACTTTATTAATAATTATAGCCAAGTCATAAGAACAACACAATTATATAAAATGTGTCAATATGGTATATTATAAGAATGTGCAATATTTTATCAAACTGGCACTTATTTTAGGCATAATTGAGCAATAAGTATATTGCCTATGCTCTTTGCAGATTTTGTATGTTTATATTGTTAACAGACAAATACCAGTCATGAAGACTTATACCTGGAGAGCAGTGAAAGAAATATGAACAGACTGAGCTAGATACAATAATTCTCTTTTTAACTTACTGTGCACAGCTGTAAGCATGAACAGGTCCCACCCAGGGAGTGGATGTGTAATCAGATTTTCATGTGCTCATCATTATTTTATCTAAGTTCTAATATTACATGAAGCAAGAATGAAAAAACAAAAACATTAACCTAAAGATAAACTTCATGCTAATCTAAATTAAATATAAATATATATTTATTATATTATAATATAATGTTATATTTTAAATACAAATATATATTATGTAAATATATATATATATATATATTGTGAGATCGCCCATAGCAACGGGTCACAAGACAGCAGTGAGTCAAACAGCAGACTTCAAAGTTCAGTTGAACACTCAGGCTCCTGCCTGTCTACTTATTAGAACTTTATCAAACAAAAGAAATGGTTCGGCTGAGCACTACATACCATTACTGAGATTGTTCCTCTCTGACTAACAGTAAAGCAGTTTAATCAAACCAATCCAAGGCAGTCTTTAGATCAAAAACAAGCATGTTCCACTCACATGTAATCGTTGCTGGTGCAAGGCCGAGCTGTGTTCCCCCACAGCTCTGGGAACTAACTGAACTGCCTCCTAAGCACCCTCCAGCTTGCAACACAGTGCTGATCCTCTTCCCTCTTGCTAATCACTCTCTCAGCCTGGATCCTTCTGGTTCTACCTCAGCCTGGCATCCACTCTGGCTCTCTTCCAGCCTAGCATCAGCACTGGCTCTCTCTCAGCCTGGCATCCACTCTGGCTCTCTCTCAGCCTGGCATCCACTCTGACTCTCTCTCAGACTGGCATCCACTCTGGCTCTCTCCCAGCCTAGCATCAGCACTGGCTCTCTCTCAGCCTGGCATCCACTCTGACTCTCTCTCAGACTGGCATCCACTCTGACTCTCTCTCAGACTGGCATCCACTCTGGCTCCCTCTCAGCCTGGCATCCACTCTGGCTCTCCCTTAGAGTGGAATCCTCTCTGGCTCTCTCTATGCCTAGATCCCTCTGACTCTACCTCAGCCTGGCATCCACTCCGGCTCTCTCCCAGCCTGGAGTTCCTCTGGCTCTCTCTCAGCCTGGCATCCACTATGGCTTTCTCCCAGCCTGGAATCCTCTCTGGCTCTCTCTCAGCATGGAATCCTCTCTGGCTCTCTCTCGACCTGTACTGCTCACTCTCAACCTGGATCCCTTTCTGGCTCTCTCCCAGCCTGAACTGCTCACTCTCAGCCTGGATCCATCTGGCTTATTACATCCTCCTCACCTTGGACCTGAGTGCAGATGCATATTAACCCAGTCAGGATTGGGTTGGGGCAAGGAACCCACCCTTTCACCAGCTCCAAGGCCCAATAGAACCTGATTTCTTTCTAGAAAACCTATCCAAACCTATTAACTCTCTATTCCTTGAAGCCTTTATTACACTTTCCTGCCACTCTTCTACCCTTTGTAGGGACACTCTGTCACAATAGATTTATATATATATATACTCCCTGATTGAGCCCTAGGGGTTAAAACCATAATTACATAAAAGTTTGGAGTATCAATACACTTTAATAACTTAACAAAATCAGTAATGAGAGCAGTAAACTTTTTCTAACCTGATCAGAATTAATTTGCTACACCCTTGAAAAGCCATTTGGCCCTACAACCAAATTATGTTTTTATAATGTTGTCTTACAAGCCAGGCTATAGGGTCACATGAGAAAGTCGAAATGGGATGTAGATTTCCTTGCCCCATCTGGTACTGGCTATTCTGTACTAGAATGGCATGACAGAGGATCTGGAATGTGAATACTTAGAATAACTGGAACTTTTTTAGAAGTAGGTACTTCATCTAAGAAAATGGCTGCCATCCACTATTATACTGGGGATACTATGTGATCAGGTTAGATGCAAAATCCCAACTAACCTGTAGTAAGTGATAAGGCTTGATTTCTAAATCTTCTGCTGAACTAGTGATTGGCATGAGAGCTAATTACATACACACCATGATGCCCATGTAAGATCTAAAAAAAGGGGGTTCTGCAAGCTAACTAGACCCAGATGTTACCCAGAACCACAACAATATTCATTTTTATATAGCATACATAAGCTTTGAGAAAACCTATATTAAGATATATGAATGTTATTGCTAATTATCTCCTGCAATTGCAAGTTAAACATTTAGCAAGTGATGCCAGAACTGATATAAATGCTTGTTTTTGATCAAATATTAGTGAATCTATTGGCCTTAAAACACCCAATTCACTCTACGTACTAATATTCCTTTTTTTTTGGATCAATGGAAATCTCCCATTGATAACAAAAAGTTTGTACTTTGATGCAAGGTCGTTTCTTAGGTCCAGTGGCTGAAAAAATACCATTAAACTATCCAGCTCTACATCTGAATTTTGTGCTGCTTCATGAAACAATTACATAAAGAGGAAGTAAACCAAAAACTACCCAAAACCTACCCGCAAAACTACCTGCATATATATATATATATATATATATATATATATCAATGCAATTATAGGTATTTATTCATACATCCTTTAGGTCATTTGGGGGAATATCTCTTTCCAAAACTAACCTAAACTGGGTATTAAAAAAAAATGACTTAAAAAAAAAAATAAATCACAACTGACTCATGAAAACATGTTGTAGTGTAAGCCCCCAAAATGGGCTCAAAGGTATGTTTAATATGCAATTGAAAGTGTTTTGTATTATGTGTTTAATAGCACGTTCTGGGAATAGGTGAACTCCTACACAGTAGTCACATCATCACAGCAAAGCCAATCAAAATGGACTAAGACTATCTACAGAAAGAGAAGAAAGGAGAAGATGATGGCGTCCAGCGAGGAAATGCGGACAGGTGAGTATTGCAGGTTTAGTTATAAGCTAGGTGCCTGTAATTCAGCTTTCTTTTATGCATTCCAGAGGCAGCTTGAAAACTCTCCTATAGCTGATGTAACAAATTATAGCCCTACTGGGCAAAATCAGCCATGTTTGGGGCTTCAAGGGGGAACAACAAGCTTTCCCTTTTTGAAAACTCTCCTAATCGCAGAACAAAATACAGACAGCTGGCCTTCTAATCAAGTGGTGTAAAAAGAACTAAGAACAATTCTCTACTAAAGAGCAGTATAATATTATATTTCCTTATTAAAACAAAAAGTTGTTTGTACAAATCCAAAAACAATGGATTCCTCATTTTAGGCTTGTAGACTTACACATTTATTTACAATTCTTGGGAAAATGAGCCAGTACCAATGCACAAAGCAATTGCTTCCAACTTGCATACAAAAGTTTTTTTTAGGCATTTTTGGTCATCATCACTACAATGTTGAATGTATTTTGAAAGTCCTCAGGCTATATTCCATAAAGAGCTATATGAGCTGTACACAAATAAATAACTCTATCAGTGGACTGTATGTTTCTTACAAACCATTGCTTCTCCTTTCAGTTGGACACTAACATCAAAGATCCAACCAGTGTACTAAAATTGGACTTTTTGATGTGTGTTGTAAGTGTATACTTTCTGTTCTAGGAAGGAAGTATTGTATTTCCCAACATGATGGAATGTCTCCTAAGCATGCAAGCAACAATTACCAGTATTCTTTTTTTAAATAGGACCTTCACACTTACCACAATTACCCATCATCTAGTAACATGTAAAGAAAAATTCCTCCTTGTGCTACTACATTCTAAAAAGTTAAAGTGAAGTGCAAAGGAACTCAATCCAGTTCCAGCTGTGTAAGGGATTTTGTTTGCTCAGTTTTTATTCCCAGCAGGGATCATTCTGACTACATATATTCATAGTAATAAACTGAAAGAAACAACTATCAGTCCCTTATCACTTTTAGTATCACCTTACTGCCACATTTTACGTTCCAAAATTTATAACGGAAATTCTAACTCCTGAATGTTTGCCCTAAAAGGAGGAAGTGAACTGCTCTTTGCAATAATAATTCAAAAAGTAAAGGAAAACTAGGCAATAACAATGGCAATTACTTTATACCCTAATTATCAACTGTTGGTTTTGGCTGTAATGTGTCATTTGGAGAACAGAAGTGCACATGTATGTCATGTACAAAGAAAATGTGCAAAATGTGAAGCTCATTTCGGACATGTAGCAACAGATCAGGTCAAATGTAATTGCTTCCTGTTGAACATTTCAGTAAATAAAAACCCCAGGCTTTAATAAGAAGGAAAAAAATCAGTCCCTGGTCTTTCTCAGCCAGAGTCAGGATCCAAAAACATTTTCAGTATTTCTCTAACAGCCAACAGTAAACTTATTATGATGTGGTTTATAAAGTAGTCAGAACATGCTTTGTCAATATAAAATTTCTGGCCTGTTTGTGGCTCTCCAGGACTGGAGATGATCAGTTGTGGTCTAGATCTTCAAAAGGTCCATTGTAAACTCCAATCATAAGTTGTCAATTGTAAATGATAATTGTTATTAATCCAGTGCAACTGGCTGCCCAGTGTAGAGAAAAATGACATTGTAGTTTCCTACATGATCATCCTCTGATTGACCTTTATAGCCCAACTAGAGTTGTGCTCCAGCCACATACATATGTGACTTTTTGTTGTTATGGTTGTCGATGTAAAGCAATGATTACCAGTTTGTTATTTAGGCTTTTTATATATACATATGCGCAATACAACTCAAATAAAAGTCCTGTGGTTGGGCCGCAAACCAGCTCTCAGCAGCATCTTTGACGTTGGAAATGTCCTCAAAACATTGCCCCTTCAGGTGTTTCTTCAAACTCGGGAACAGATAATAGTCCGAAGGAGCCAGGTCAGATGAGTAAGGGGGATGGTGGACCAATTGGAAACCCCGGGGGTTCAGTTTGGCAGCCACAATGTCCTGCAAAAAAAGTATCCCTTTGGTAAACTTTCCACAGCGTTTTGTCCTAATTTCCTCCTTCAGTTGGTCCAGGAGGTTAGCATAATACTGTCCTGTGATACTAGAGCCTGAGGTAGGTAGTTCACCAACAAAAAACCGTCCTTGTCCCAGAAAACGGACGCCATGACGTTTTGGCCTATTTCTGGGTTCGGAACTTCTTCGGCCGCGGGGACCCACTGTGGCCCCATTCCTTTGACTATTCCTTGATTTCAGGATCATAGATGTGGAGCCAGGTTTCATCCGCAGTCACTAACCTTGCCAAAAAGTCCTGTGCAGCTTCAAAATGGGCCAAAACGGCTTTGGATTCTTCATCTCGTTCGTTCTTCTGATCACTGTTCAAACATTTCAGCACCCACTTCCCTGAAAGCTTGCGCATGTCTAGGATAGTGGTGATAACATACCCAACACGCTCCCGTGAGATGTCAAGTATCCGGGCCATCTTTTTTGTGTATATTCGCAATAGTCCTCAATAATCAGCTCATGGACAGCATCGCAGGTTGCCGGGTCAGTTGAGGTTGGGAGGCGCCCATTGCCAGGCTCATTTTCAACTGTGAAATGCCCAGTCTTGAAATGAGATATCCAGGTTTTGACAGTGACATAGGAAGGACACTTCTCCCCCAGTGTTTGTGACATCTCAGTGTGAATGTCCTTTGCTGACTTTCTCTGGAGAAACAAAATCTTCATGACGGCCCGTAACTCCAACGACGTGAAACTTGCTTGTGCCTCTGCCATCACAGCTTCTCACCAAAAGAAAAAACAGTTTTAAGAATTGCAAAGACCTGATATTTGCACAGTTACATACTAAGATATTAGGCTGTCATATGCCCCCACACTGATTTTTCTATATCATCTGGAAGGGGGAAAAGCCAGGAACTTCTCTGCATCCCCTCGTACACAGCCCAAACACAAACTTCTCTGGCATTATTATTATTATCATCCAATATATATAATATATAGCACCAACAAAGTTGATAGTCATGTCACTAGCTGTCCCTCAAAGGGGCTCACAATCTAATGTCCCTACCATAATCATATGTCATTACCACCATCTAAGGTCAATTTGGGGGGAAGCCAAATAACCTAACTGCATGTTTTTGGGATGTGGGAGGAAACCGGAGCACCCAGAGATTTGAACCTGGGACCTAGCCCTGCAAAGGCCAGAGTGCTAATCTCTGAGCCATTGTGCTGGATGGCAGGTGTGTCTGCACACATCTGTACACATCTGTACACATCTGTACAAATCTGTACAAATCTGACAGGAACCTTTTGCTACAGGCAAGAAGAAGCTGACCCAGTTATTTTTTACTACTTGTATTAAAATACATTTAATGATGTACTAATGAGTACAGAGCTGCAAATATTTGTGTTTTATTTATGCCTGGAGTTTATTCCAGTTGATGGTCACCTAAACTGGATTAGATCTGTACATGACAAAGGTAGCCACAGAATACACTATAGGGAAGATATAGGAAAGATATAGAGACAGGTAAAGGTTGGTAGTTGTAAGGCATTAGCTGTCCTACTGAGACACAGAACTGAGTTGACTAATCAGTGATAAGTCATAGTGATATGAATACCAATAAATATTTAAATAGCATATAAACACTATAAAAAATAATTTAATAATTTGTAGTAAAGAAGTATAGCAAAACATGTGAAAAGCAGACAAGTATTCCAACTGCTTGGTGGATAAACTACACAATATGTATAGACAACATTTCTAAAGGTACAAATGTAAAAATGTATTTATTCTAGATTACAATAATTACAGATAAAAATTGCTAAAGGAATACCGATAGATATAGTGATGTGAGCTTCAAGTTTCATTGACGCATGATGTGGGAAACATGGAACTAGCTAAGGCAGAAGATTGCACAGACTTGAACTAAAAGAAGAAGTGAAAGTATTGTTTAAATCCATGAGAGAAAGTAACTTCATAATGTCCTGGTGAAAATATAAAAAGATTGCTACTGTTTTCTTCCAGTTGGTCTTTCATTTTTTGAAAAATTTAACCTCTTAAAATTTTAACCTCTTAAAATTTATTTCCTGTATGTACATTTAATATAATAGCAAAAGATATTACAATATTATTAATCAAAATAAAAAAATATCTGGAAAGTGCAATATTTTACCATTTTAAAATATTAGCTTATGGACTACAAATGTAAAATCTAAACATTGAATTTAATCTTTTTTATTCTGCAGTTTTCATTTAAAGGATACCTGGTGATCGTGCCATAAGGGTTTTTTTTTAAACACTTTCTGGTTTAGAGAACAACACGTTGGGTGCTATTTATACAGCAGTGAATCTGACATTCACTGAAACATTTTCTTGTGGAGAGTTTACAGGTCCATGTGTTTCAATGCCAGTATTTCATTCTGCACCAGGGAATGTTTCAGTTATTGTCAGAATTAAGGTTTTATAAATATACTTCCACGGTGTCTCTCCTATGAACTGGTTTACCATCTTCACTATGATAAAGTCAATCCAGTGGATCGTAGTGCAGCCAATACTGGATAAAGTGCATGTATACGAGTAGCAAACTTAGGGGTTGATATATATTCCTATTTGCTCTCCAGTACACATTGCAAAAATACCCACCTTGTACTTTAATAGAGTGCAGGTAGCAGGTAGCAATGTGGAGCTTACAGTATGTCATTGGCTGGCACAGTAGCTAAGTGGTTAGCATTCTGGCCTTTGCAGTGCTAGGTCCCAGGTTTAAATCACAACCAGGACACTATCTGCCTGGAGTTTGCAGGTTCACCCTGTGTTTGTGTGGGTTTCCCCTCTGTACTTCTGGTTTCCTCCCACAATCCAAAAACATGCAGTTAGGTGAACTGGCTTCTCTCCAAAAAAAATTTGACCTTAGGTTGTGTTAAAAACATATGACTATGGAATAGACATTAGATTGTGAGCCCCTTTGAGGCACAGCTATTGACATGACTATAGGCTTGTACAGCGCTGTGTAATATGTTGGTGCTATATAAAAACTGTATATTATTATTAATTAGCTTTGTATCATTGGGTCTACCTAATGGAACCGAGAAGACTCTTTGATTGGTGGAAAGGCCGGTTATAGGACTTCAGCTAGGCAGAATTTGAAAGCGAAGGTATGGTTTCCAAAAGACTATACTACTGCAGTAAGAATGGAGCCCTAAGGGTCCATTTATAATTGTGTGATGCAATAAAGTGCATTATGTTGCACATTTACATGGGTTGTGTTAAGGTAGACCGATCATGGTGAGGGGGCTGCTTATGTACCCATCACGTACAAATGCATGTAACACACATTATTGTGTGATTCAGCAACATGTGTGATACTGTGCATGCATGTCTATATAATCCCTTTAAGTTAGGGTTAAGCTAACTTCAGGCTTGCAGTAATGGTTCACCGCACCCTTAACTGTGCTCCATTCCCATTTAGGTGCATTGGGGCGGCTGTGAACCTTTTCATATATATGTGTGCATGGGCTAAAGAGCAATTGCTGGAAACAACATGTTGCTTCTGGAACACTGCTTCTTTTCCGCTATCCATCCAGAAAATGCATGCTATGCATCCAGAAGTTCTATGTTACTTTTGCAGGACTTGTGTTATTAATTATACAGAAGATACAAACAATTCATATTCATAACATTTTTGTTGTGCTACAGATATTTGGAAACAGCTGCTTGTAAAAGCAAACATCACTTCCTTAGCTTGAAAAAAAAGTTTTGCTAGACCGTGTCTTTAATAGTGAAGGATGTTTGGTGTTTGTTTGCCTTTTTATCATGAAGGGGTATTCGGAAGACCTTCCTGTTTTGAAAAGGCACAGCTAAAAAAGATGAAAAGAAGCATATCAATGGGAACGCACAAAACACTTTGCTTCTTACAGTTGCAAAAAAGCAAACTGTCAACGACATTTCAGATTTAAAAGTATCAAAAGTTGTATTTATTTATTTCATAACTTTATGTATATATATTTTTTTAAATGAATATCTGTCTACCCCCTCAGGTATTGCAAATTGAATTTGTGGATAGCAGCATTCACAAATACATTTATCACATGGCAAATAGAACAATAAATACATAAATATCTCAACTTAGCCTTGATGTGGCAACTGCTTTAGTTTTCACTTTTCCAGCTAAGAACATTTTATAGCCAATACAGAAAAAAATGATTATGTTGCCATACATGCTGTGGCCTTGTGTTCTGAGTGTTAAAAAAATCTAAGGAAAACAAATGCAAACCAATAGGCATCACAGTGCCTCAGTGGTAAGTGCTTTGGTGTTTGCAGCAAAGGGTCCCAGGTTCGAATCTCGGCCAGCACACAATCTGCGCGGAGTTTGCAGGCTCTCCATGTGTCTGCGTGGGTTTTCTATGGGTACCCTGGTTCCCTCCAACATCCCAAAAACATGCAGTTAGGTTAATAAAACTAATCCCCAAAATTGACCTTAGATTGTATTAAAGACATATGACTATGGTAGTAACATTAGATTGTGAGCCCCTTTGAGGGACAGCTAGTGACATGACTATGGACTTTGTACAGCGCTGTGTAATATGATGGTGCTATATAAATACTGTGTAATAATAGATTTAAGGGCTGGTAGGCTGCATTTTATATTTGTTTCTTTTTGGTTTGGGATTTAGATATGCTTTATGGCATCAGACAAAACATTATCTAGTTTTTTTTAATAAGGTTAAAATTAATTAATTTGTTAGAACATCTGTCTGTGTTCCTATAAACTAGAGTATTTACCAGTATGACAAATGTTTTTTGCAGCTGATATTTACGATTTAGGTAATTGCTGGTGGTCCGACTCACATGATGGTGGCCATTATTAGGCTTCAACCAATGCATTTTCCATAAGGTTTACAGAAAATTGAACTTGTAGGATATGAACCCTATAGCTGAATGGGTAAAGGTAGCTAGGAAAGACTTTTTAACATTGCATAAAAATATTTTATTCAGTGTAGCAATGGGGAAAGAGCAATAAATGTGTACAAAGTGCAGGATCTATAATGGCCAAGAACAAATAGTCTCGCAACTGTATGTCTACAGTAAATTGAATTCGGTCTAATAGGTGGAGACAGTCCTACTAATAATTATTTTCCACTATATTAGCAAACTTTGTAACATTGTACAGAAATATGTTCTTTTTTACACTGGAATATTATATTACGAAAGAAGAACCAGTAAGAGTTATAAAGCTGTGGGACAACTGAAAACTACACTTTTTTACCCCTGTAGGTTATAATAGGACAGTTGCAGCAACTCTGTGATTGCCTGATATCTTCCAAGAAGGGAAGTATCACTTTATTTTATCATTGCAGGATTCTTTTTTTTTATTTCTCTTATAGGAACATTTGTATATTGTTGTACTATTATAGGGGCAATTTTTCAATTGATACCGCAGTAGGAATGGTCCTTTTTTACCCAATGATACAAGTTTCAACATGGACTTCCAATAATCTGCACATTGTTGACATTTAAAAAACATGAAGTCACATGTTCAAGTCCTCTATAGCAAATTATTTTGCTGCTTCTCTTACTTGTAAGTCCTATCAAATTAAAGCTCAACACCAAGTGAAAGGCTATGCCCCTCACAATGGCTGGGTTCAGATTAACGGTTTTTGCAAGCAGTTTTATCATTCAAAACCACTTCTATTTTTTTGACAGGCAGTAGAAAATGGCAGCCTTGCTGCTTGTTTTTTTTGGATGCTTTATGTAGCATCCAGAAGTAGTTTGCTATACATTCTACCTCCGAAGAATTGGTGCTGATTGCAATTTGTGCTTAAAAGTTTTTACGGGCAGTTTCATTGTCCTGCTAGACGTTGCAAACCCCTAAATAAGCCCAGCAGTGACAGTCTGGTACCACTTTTGGGTGTCTAGTGTAAAAGTAACGTAACAACTGATGGCATGAAGCCAGCATCTGTTCCAATGACAGTAGTGTCCTGCACACAAAAGGAATGTCCCAAATTAAATTATGGAACTAAATTAACCCTTGTTCATTCTGTCGCCAACATCTTCACCCAGTCCCTTCCTGTGACTTTCTTGCAATATTGGCCATCTTGATTGTCCAACTAGAATTATACAGCACAAGCATATAAGAGTTCGTTCATTCCTGGCAGCTAGTTCTGCCAGTATCATATGCTCAGCTTAATTGTAGAGATCATTGTGGAGATTATTCCAGGCAAGTTTGTGTTTAGCATCAGAGACATAGCTTGTCCATTCTGCAAACAAGAACCTCTGTGCTTTCCATTTTTATTTTTTTTAACTTCAATTATGCTTTAAATCACAGTATTTATCAGTCGTTAATAACTAATTGGAGATTACTGAAATGTCACCTCTCAAGTTAAAGACATATGTTCTCCATGGGTTAGCTGTAATATCATCGGATTTAGGTGGACTAACAAAATGCATAATAGGTACTTGTTCTCCTAAATACAGGTTTTGGCAATTTTGCTATTTCAGCAAGCAAGGGGGAATGAATAACTCACTATAATCCCTTTAAAAAAGAAGCTAAGGTTGCACAGCCTGCCAAAAGGAAATAAAACATGTATAAACCAACAACAATATCCAGCTGGGATATTTAGGATACAGTGATACTGGATCTGATGCTATTTTGAACTTAGTGGCCAATTAAATCTGTGAAGGACAAAGCTTGTAATTACCGTGTATCATTTCTGGATTTAAGCTTGGTATTCTTCGCTTTCTCTCAGCTGCAGTGGAGTGTAAAGGGCCATGAAACTCATAGCCATTTTTAAATCTTTCCGTCATCATTGCTATGTTATTTTTAGAGTGATGTAATGGTCCTGGGAGATTATAATTATACATTGAACTGACGATGTTTTGGGTAAAGTCTGAATTGCTCAGCCATGTAAGTTAAATATTTTTAAGAATCTGAATATATAACATTTCTCTATGTCAGTATATATGTAACAAGCATAAAGAATTTTAAGAGTTTGTTTCTGTTCTAAGCAGAAAATGTAAAACATATTTACATGTTATTGGACGCCCATGTTTCGTTGGTGCATTGCAGCAGCTCATTGAGCTGATAAAAAAAAAGCAATTTTGTGAGAGTTCTGAGCAAGGAAACCCTTACTAATCGGCAGGTAAGTACAGAAAGTGAGTTTTTCCACTTTCTCCTTGATAGTAGTAAACCCTTTAAAGTGAACCCTTCCATTCCACCAAACATGAAAACAGACGTATATTCCGATTTTTTAAAAGATTTGTTCTATTATGTGGCAAAACTTTGCAACCTTCACTTGTCTACCACAGACTACAGAGCAAATTGGTGAAAAAGGTCAATGAAAGAGCAGATGTCCCATTGGAAATGCCTACAGTTCTGAATTTTTGTAATAAATCACAGTACTCCCTGTGGGTGGATACACGAGACTATAATTGCACAACTGCAATTTCACTGAACTTTCACTAATTCCTACTAATCTCTGCTTTGACCTGGTACAGGATTGAAAACATTTGCCACTATTTTTTTGCAAATAATGCTATTCTTTTACCCATATGTATAATAGAGTAGGAAATTTTCATTTACTTCTTGCCCCAGAAACACAACCTAAAATGACAAGATATTTCCAGATTGAGGAAACTCCCCTTTTAGGTTTGTCCTGGGACAAGTGCCCCATTGAAGGATTTCCCTTTTACTTTTTTCCCCCTTATCATTTTTTATCATCAGGATAATGATACAATTTTTATTCACTTTCTTTTCAGATGACTATGGTCACCAGAACAAATAGAGGGGTTAATTTCCCCAATGGGACACAGACAGCAATAAAAACAGAATCTACCCCTTTCTAAAGCTATGTACACATGTAGCTCAGAGCCGATAACGGGCGAGAATCTGGTGTGTGTACAGCGGCCACTGTTCATCGTCTGAACAACCGTCCTGGTAAATCCACGGATGATGGACGACGAACTATCCTAATGCAAGTGAAGGGGGAGAGCAGGCAGCGGGTGCCGCTCCGTCGCTCCCCCCTCCCCTCTCCATAGAACAGAACGGTGCTGTATGTACAACACTCGTTCATGCATCGTGCAGTGCTTAATCGTTGGAAAGGATTGTGAAAGATCCTTTCCAACTACTATAATTGCACGTGTATATGCAGCTTAACTCTATCCAAAGTTTACACAAACTCTTTTCCAGGTTTGGAGGACCACTTAAGCTATCATTCATCAGGCCCAATGAGTCCTAATAAAATGAACATATCAACAAACACACAAATATTTAAAAGTCAGACAGTCCAATTTAAAGCAAGGTTATGGTGCTGCTGCCATAGAAATTGCTTTTGCACCCAAACCACACAGGTTTATCTGACAAAAAATTGAAAGCTACTGTAGACACCTGAAAATACTTCCAGCTGGTTACTCTCGACCTTTATTGTTATCGCTTGATCGTACAATTGTACAACTGAACATAAATACTAGAATTGTTAAATTCCACAATTATTACAATCCAATATTAAAAGGTCATGGGACAATCAGAGACATGGGATCAACTAGGGATCAGGTTTCTAGTAATCCCTCTAGTTACTGACAATTACACAAAGACCACCTGGAAGTTTGAGCTACTGTGTAAATTCTGGATTTGGTTGTTGAATAAAATTTTATTACATTTTAATATTTATTATATATTACATTATAAACAGATAATTAATTAATAAAAATGTAATACATTAATAGGATGCTTGTTTCATTGAAATACATCACTCATCCTTTTGCTCTTAACTGAGCAGCTTCCCATGACCTATTTAGCTTATGGAAACAAAAGGCCAAATACTTAGGCAGAATGTATAAACAAACATCATTTAGGATAAATGCCTGACACTGTTAGGAAGACACACGAACATGGCTGGTTTAGTTAGAGTGGAAAAAGAGTGCTACAATTATGAAAGCTGTTTGACGTTAAGGGATTGGTGAAGTGACATGTTTATATATGGGGTTATACGATTGTGAACTCCACATGGAAATGGCTTAATGGTAAAGCTATTATTGCTACATTGTGGTTTCAAATTTACATAAATGGGGAGATAATTTGCCAGCTCTGCAAATGATTCAGTATGATTTTTTGTTCCCTAAACATCTCTTAAAATTGTTCTGATTTCAAATACTTTTCTTAAAGTGTTTTTTTTTATACCCTCTTTACTTTCTCAGAAAGTAAGATTTATACTATAGTTCCACTAAATTGTAGGTCTTTACTGTAGAAAGGAACAGGTGATGTCCCTTCTGCATAAAAAAAATCTACATATCTGCCTGTTTGCTGTCTTCTTCTTCAAGAAAAAAAAAAACATGGAGCTGCACATGTGCAGCCCGGCATATGATGCCGGGGAGTGCCAGAAATCCTCTAAGGCTGAAGAGAACTGAATAAACTCCTGGCCAATAAAGATTGGCAAAAGTCAGAACGCACAGAAGAGAAAAAAAAGAGAATGGCGGCACCAATGGTAGAAGGAGGACAGGTGAGTGTATTTAAAAAATTGCGATAAGGCAGACATGCTTTACTTTAATTGCAGACAGGACATGAACCTTTTTTCTGCAATAAGGGACCTGCCTAGTTGCAATTCCTTCTACCTGCCAAAGTTTTTCTTTTTTTGACCACCTGGCCCTAATATTCACATACAGTAGTTCTGCCACACAGGAAAGTTTTGTCTGGCAGGAGAAAAGACCTGATTTTTTTGTAACATTTACTGCTCTGTCCCCATCCACACTGGGTATTACGTGGAGAAGCAGCACAATGATTAGCACTTATTTGGTTGTCTTTTCTCTTCTCTCATCATACTTTTTTTTAGCTGACTTGCTCCTTGTGCTGCTTCTTTTTCCTCTTACATTCTCAGTTCTGTACAGGTGATGTAAGAAGCTGATACCAAGTGACACTGCTTGCTTTATAAAAATATATTTAATGATTTATTAAGGAATGTAGAGTCTAATAATTTGTGTTTTCTATATCTGCCTGGATTGTAGCTTTAATGTATAATTCTGGAAGATTCTATTTTTGTATATGTTGTACTAGTGTTTGCTGGTATGTTTTACTCTGATGATAGAAACTTGCCAACAACATGTTGGATGATGTAAGGCTATATGTTTTCCTTATGCTAACAGTCTTTAATTACTCACACAGCAATTAGGGTGAATGATACATAACTGGCAGAACACACATATGCCATGTAATTTTAATAAACTTTAATTACCTTATTAATACAGTTAAACATATTACTCTGTTTGCAGATCACAATCCATTTATATCACTTCTCCTACTCCTTGAAAAAGCTCACACCATAATATTCCTACCACAATACAAGTTAAACCAATTTTGGTACACACAGTGGCTAGAAAGTATTAAGACCCATTTAACTTTTTTCAATTTTGGTATGTTGCAGCCTGCTGCTACAATCATGTACGTTTTTTTAATGACAGTAAAAACAAAATTTTAGACAGTTTTGAGAATTTAACAAGGGAAAAAAAATGAAAAATCACATTTACATAAATACTGACATTTTTCAGAGGCGCCTCTTATTTCTCTTGATCACTGATGAGATGTTTCTGTACCTTGGTTGGATTTCACCTCTGGTAAATTAAATTGATTGGACATGATTTGGAAAGGCGCACACCTCTCTATAGAAGACCTCATAGCTGACAATGCATATCAGAGCAAAAACCAAGCCATGAGGTCAAAAGAATGGCTTGCAGAGCTCAGAGACAGGATTGTTACAAAGCACAGATCTGGGGAAAGCTACAAAACATTTTTGGGTCTCAAGAACATAGTGGCTTCCATAATTCTCAAATTAAAGAAGTTTGGCACAACCAGAACTCTTCCAAGAGCTAATCACCCAGCCAAACTAAGGTATTGAGGGATTGTTCGAAGGACCTTAGTATGGGAGGTGACCAAGAACCCGATGGTCAGTCTGACACTGGTCACTATTTAGTTTTGTATGGGATAGGGAACCTTTTGAACCCTTGCTAAGTTTTACTGCTAGATGGGCTCATTTGGATAGATTCCCCTCAATTTTTGTCTTGGGAACATTCTTCTACCATACAGGTAGTATAGAAGTTTACCTAGTATGGGGCCCAGAAATTTTCATTGGCGGCTCTGCTAACCCCTAACAGTGGCACTAATCCTACACCAGTGATTAACAAACAAAAAAAAAAGGTATGAAAGAAAAAATGAGAGGCTTTAAATTACATCCACGTGTCCTCAAAGAGCTGAGCTTGGTTATTTCAAAGCCATTATTTCTATTTTTTAGAGACTCTTTAGTCACTGGCAAGGTACCGATGGATTGGCATAAAGGCCAATGTGGTTCCTATCTTCAAAAAGGGAGCAAAGTCATTAGCAGGTAACTACAGACTCGTTAGTTTAAGATCCATAGTTGGAAAGGTCCTAGAGCGTTTGATAAAGAACCACATAGAGGAGTTTCTGCTAGAAAATATTATTATAGGTGATAGTAAGCATGGCTTCAAGAAAGACAGAAGATGTTAAACAAATTTACTCTCTTTTTATGAGGAAGTAAATAAACTGTAGACAGTGGAATAGCAGTTGATATAGTGTACTTGGACTTTTCTAAAGCATTTGACACTGTACCTCACAGGCGGGTAATATGCAAGTTAGGGGTCGATAGGTTTGGAAAAGTCAATCTGTAAAGGGATAGAGAATTGGCTTAAAGATCGCATCCAGAGAGTTGTAATTAATGATTCATGCTCTGAATGGTCTAAGGTTATTAGTGGTGTACCCCAGGGTTCAGCGTTGGGACCTTTACTGTTTAACATCTTTATTAATGATATAGAGTTTGGAATTAAAAGTATCATTTCTGTGTTTGCAGATGACACCAAACTATGTAATGGAATTAGGTCCAAACAGGATGTCTATAATCTACAAGCAGACCTGGATGTACTGTTTGATTGGGCACTCAAGTGGCAAATGACATTTAATATAGATAAATGTAAAATTATGCAGTTGGGAGCTAACAACATGCATGCTTCATACTGTCTAGGGGGAAGACATTTGGGGGAGTCAGAAATGGAAAAGGATCTGGGGGTTCTGGTAGATCATAGACCTAATAACAGCATGCAATGCCAAGCTGATTAGAAGGGGATACATTGACACAGAGTGATTTTTTAGTATTTTGTTCAGAATCTTTTTTTTCTAGGTTTTTCTCCTTTAAAATTGGGTGCGTCTTATAGGCCGGAGCGTCTTATAGTCCGAAAAATACGGTATGTCTTTTTTCAACCTAACTTACTATGTAACTTCATAACATAACCCCTTTACAAGAGCCTTGAATGTTCATCCTGTTTGTCAAAATAAGTCTGAGTACTGTAAGAATTCAAATAAAATTGCTTTGACAAATCTGGCCTATTAAGCTTTAAATAACAATGCGTTTCTTTCTATCCCATCAGGGTGGCGTTTATAATGCTGTATTTACTGTTCTCTACTGTATCACAGATGTTTAACAAGCCTCACTCCACACAGTGTCTGTCCCCAGAGAAAAGTCTACAACCACTCCTTATCTTCACAATGTATTAACACCACATCCCACTCTCCAATTATAGAGATCTGTAAATGGTCCTGACACTTTACAGTGTTTCTTTTAACCAGAAAAGCATTACCAGACTAAGGGAATGATTTATTAACTTGCAACAAAGAACACCAGAACATAGATATAGTTGTTGGCCACTATAATGAAATTCCTTACTTTATACTCTTGAAGAAAAACACAATTGATTGGATTAGGCACCTACTCTATTTCTGTTTTAGGGTTTGTTGCATTTGTTACAAATATATACAGCTCTGTAAGTGTTTAGCTCTGGCTAAATACAACCTTTGGTTGGAATGAACATATTGAAAGCAGCACTCTCAATTAACATTTATTTGAATCCAGTAAATGAAGAAAACTGAACAATGGCAGCATTTACCAGCATGTGCTGTGAATCTACAACTGTTCGTAATAGACCATATTGGATATCCCCTGCTTAATCCAAAACCATACTGGTTATCCTTTGCCTGATCCAAACCATATATTTTATCCTATCCTTTTTTCTTTTTGAATGTAGATCAAGAGCATTCTTTGGCTCAATTTAAAGGTCACCACAGTCACTGTCAATAAATCTACATTTAACACTAAGGTTAATTCTCCCATATTGGTTTAAGTTTGGAAGCAAAGATATATAGAAACAAATTGAGAAGAAGGAAACTGCTGCTTTATTACTGGAAACTATTCTATTCCTAATATATATATGTATGTGTGTGTGTGAAAATAACTATTCTTTGTCCATAAACACTTTAACCGGGGACAGCCAAGCAGATCAGCAATTGCAGCCCCCATAGTTCTCCTGGTACTGACTTTCTAGGAGCTAGAAGACAGCATTAGAAGTCTCAGTGCTAGTGGAACACCATCCTTATGAATGACAAACTAAAGACTCAAAGTCCTGTTGTCAAGTCGTGTTTTGTGCTATAAACAAAAGTCATGTTGTCAAGTCGTCTGTGTGCTATAAACATAATTCTTTATATAAACAATATATATAAAAATATATAAAATAATTCTGTAAATATTTTGCCTTTCTGGTTCCTCTTTTCTTCTCTTATGGATATGCTAATGTAAAGAATGTAAAATTAAACCTTTTGATCTCATTACTTACCTTTTTAGACCCAGTGACAGCACTAATTTTGTGTTTTTCTTTGCAGTGCAGAAGGATCATGGTTGGTAGAGTGCTGTATACAGCATCCTGAAAACATGAAGCTGTGGTTATATCCATGTGTGATCCAACTGCATCATTGCATGGACTGAAATACTATTAATAAAGTAGGTGGGTCATAGAAAGTAATTGTGCATACACAGACAGATACCTTTTTTCAATCCGCCATTGATTGATTGATAAATAACCAATTGAGAATGAACACTGTGCATTTTTATGGAGGAGAGCACAGTGGGGTTCCACTTCTTCCCTCTATATAGAACAGAATGGCGCTGTGTGTACAGCACATTTTGTTCATCTGTCACTGGAAACAATCACAAAAGATCGTTTCCAGCAGCAGTCCTCGGATGTCCATGAAACCCTGTACAAGCCTTTGGGAGTAAAGAGCTAAATGTTGGATGTTTTCTATCCATAAAATACTCTAACCCCAATATACTGCACCTTCAAAATCTAAACAAAATTTAACTGGAGTAGGAAATTTCAGAACAGAAACTGAGTCACTACAATTGTGCAAGACAGAAGGCAAAGCTTTAAAATCAGTTTCAGCAAACGTTATGATATTAGAAGACCACAATCTACACTAGTATGACAATACAAAAAAGAAAAATAATGGTCCTTTTACTAGGTATTAAGCATTGTATATGGTCTTCAGACAGATAACTAGACAAAAAGGGATGCATTTCTCCATCTCACTGGTAAATGACCTTCTTTTTTTGTCAAAAGCAAATATAGTTTTCTAAATCCCAAGTGCAATGAGCAGCCAACTAGCACTCTGACTTGGCAAAGCATTTGTTCATTAGTGACATCTTACACTTTTATAATTTCCCAGTCTGAAATGCGTGTATAATTTCTCCATGGCAGTGAACTCTGCGATTCTGTGCCAGTAATGTGTTTTGCACCAGAAATCTCAGCTCTCCCTGGCATATGTGCTTCATAATATGTCCTTCTAATTAATTGCCAGTCTAAAATGCTAAAAGCAAAAGGAAAAAAAAGACCTATTTCTTCCACCAGAAAAGAGAAGGAGGAAGTATTGGCAGTGGCCAATATGTTGCATCCCCCTGAAGGTTCTCAATAGATCCCACAGCTGTGACACTCTAGGCTAAATCAAACTTTGATCTGCCAATAAAGGGTGCAGTATATTGGTAATAGGTCAGCTTTGTATCATTTCTCACTCTCTTCTGAATTCATTTATTAAAAAAAAGTCAACAAAACAATACTACATTATTATAATTCAGGATTTATATAGTGCAAATATATATCGCAGTGCTGTACATTAAATAGGGGTTGCAAATGACAGACAGATACAGACAGTGACACAGAAGGAGGAGAAGACCCTGCCCCGAGGAGCTTACAGTCTAGGATGTAGGGGAGTAACACATAATTGCATTGACAAAAACCATATTGTAACACAATATTCCAGACATTCTTAGATGTTTACTAATTGATGTAATTCAAACACTTACATAAAACATTCTGCATATTTCTTGGCTTTCCATAAACTTTATACACACTAGTCCATATATTTTGGCTTTTTAAGTGCCACTCTTCTTAAAAGTCAGTGTTGTGTGGTTGGTGGCAGATAGACTTCATGCTAACTCCTCCAGCTATCCCCTACATTGGTTAGCATGATTTATCAATTTTTAGCAGAGAAAGCCTATAGGAGTAAGCTTTTTTCTCATTTCAGGCTCTGTTACCATTGTACATTTCTAGCAGAAACAATTCTGTTTCTATCAACGAAGAACATGTCACCTTGAGAATGTCTGGTCTTTTGTAGTTTCTGGTATGCAACCTTCCACTGATTTGTATTGTAATCGCAAACAGACGCCCCCACTCAGGAAATTAGGCACACGCTGCAATTATTTTGACAGCTGACCTATGTTTACATGGTTGCTTTATAGAGTCCATTGTATCTTCAAATTCCAGTGACATAGACACAAATGTTTAAGCAATCCGGCATCAATCAGCTGAGATGCAATAAAATGTTTAGAAGGTTTTAAGAGACAAGCCAAGTTCATATCGCTACACATTGCTACATCATAATGTTGATATTTTATGAATACACGGATAAAAGAGACAGAAAATAGTATTTTTATAGTTTTTCATTGATAAATATTTTGTAATGTGAACAGTTTAACATAAATCTGTCAGATGTGAACATGTCCAGAGGTGTAGACCTTGACTTGGAACAGACTCTCCCCATTGGCCCCTAGCCAACTAAGGCCCCAGTACACAATCATTGAACAAGGGCTTAGATCTAAGGTAGACAAGGCTACAATATTTGGACAGGAGTGTCCCAGATGGGAGTTCTCTAAAAACATTTTCCAGATAACAAATACCATGGTTGAAGACCAAAGATTTCATATGTTTGAACATAGGAAGTTTGATGAAATGTTCCTATTAAAAGGGAGGGTTTTAAACCTCGGTTTCAGAAGATCGTGTTTAATATATGTGCAGTGACCACGTTAGTGAAGAAGTATGAGGTCACTGGTAGAAGGGCTGTCAAATGTTTTCTTCCGATTTTCTACTGTATGTCAATGAAGAATCCAAAACATTTTACTCATTGAAGTAATAAGAAGAGAGAAGAACTTTGTTGCATTCATTGTCAGTCAAAACAATGGTCATAATACACCATTGGGCAGTGTGGATTAATTAAGTGAAAAAAGATGGATACCTTTTTCACAATAGAAAAGGTCCCCAACCTATGTGTTGCAGAGTTATGATCTAGGGTTGCTCCAGTTGTTCAGGTCTAGGTTCAGCAATGTTGTGAGCCAAAACAATTAGGTGACTACCTGAATATACTGAATGACCAGGTTTTTCCATTAATGGTTTTTTTCTTACCTGATGGCACAGGTAAATTCTTAAATCACAATTACAGGATTCATTGGTCTCATTGTGAAAGAGTGGTTCAGGGAGCATGAGACAATATTCACACATTAATTGGCCACTACCAGACTTTAAACACATTAAGAATCTTTGGGATGTGCTGGAAAAGACTTTACAGCTCTCCCATCATCAATTCGACTCTCCCATCATCGTTTGAAGATCTTGGCGAAAAATTATGCATCTCTGGACGAAGAATGGTAAGAAGCTGCATAGGTTCATTGAACTCATACCACAGTGAATGCAGTAATCAAAGCTAAGGAGCTCCAGTGAACTATTACAGTATGTGTTATCCTTTAAACAGGCAATGTAAATTTAAGCATACATTATTGCCCTTTGTTGAGCACATTACTACAAGAGAACCAGTAATTCCATGCACAGTAATTATTTTCAGAGCTGATATAACACAAATGAAGACCCTCATCTAAGAACACTATTAACAAAGAAAACATAAGTATGTTAATTATTATAATGCACAGAGAAATTGTTAAATATTTAACATACACTACAAATATGTTGTTATCCTCATATTTAAAGAATACAATCAGTAGAAGACCAACGTAACATACAATTCTCCACTGTGTTGATTATTTCCTATAAATATGTGTTAGTGTAAGAGAGGAATGTGAATTGCTGCAAATAATTAAAGACCAAGTTTACAAATAGGAGTCATAAATAAATGATGATCAGTCTTAAGTAATAATTGCTGGAACAAAGTTAATTGGGTAGCTCTGTAATCAGCAGTTTTTCAGCTCTACTTAAAGTGAACCTGTGTCCTGATCTTGCACACTAAAGCATTTACATATTCTAATCAAATGTAAAATTACTTTAAAACAGACACTCACTTGCTGCTATATCTGTAAAGGATTTTGAATAACACACACTTTCCATACACGTGTTGCATTCTGCAGCCAATCATTTGAATAAGCAGTAAAACCCACTTTGCAGCATGTAGCGCATGCTGCACTTTTGGAAGCACAGTGCACAATACTACACAGCAGTGCACTGGTAAGGATTGTTTGGGGTGCCTTTGAATGAATGTTATGTGTGCTACACACTAGTGTGAATGACCACTTAGAGAGAGAAAGTGAAATGGAGAATACTACTTTTGAAGCTAAAATGTCAAAGCTAAAGTAAATATATATATTATTAACCAGTGGGAATAATCAGGCTCATTATACAGCAGCTATAAAGAATTTGGGGCTTCCAGAGTATTAAGAAAGAAAGTCGACTATGTGTAAACAACCCAGCAATAAATGTAAGGTCTTTCAGGAAACATTCTTGCCTTTTGATACTGAAAAACATGCAGAAAAAAAACTAAAATGTTTTAACATGCAGAAAAAGTTTTGGATCTTCTAACATATTTAGTCAGTGTTAAAAACCTGGGATATTACCACAAAAGCTTAAAATATCTTTTTACAAAGTCCCTGTCCTTATTTTCACTCTGTTTGGTCAGTAAATGCAGGTTAAAATAGGCGCAGAGTTAAGTAGGGAATAACTAATTGCAGGTTGTCATTGCAGGCGTATATGTCAAATTCTTCACATTTAATAAACAGTAGAAATGAAAAAAAATAAAAGAAACTCTAAAAAAAAGAATATGCGTTACAAATTAAATGCTTTTGACCTGCAGTATTGCATAGCCGGATGAAATATAAAATTCAGTAATAAATCCTTTATGAAGGTGATTACAATCTGTGTTATCTCTCACTGAGGAGGGAGGACAAACACACAATTCCACTTTTAGCCCAAGCTTGCTTTACCTAAAGTAATGGAACAAAGTTATGGTTCTAGATATACTTTAAATTACCTTTCACTATATATATCATTTTGTCAGGACATACTGTATTTCAAAGAAGGTCTTGTTGACAGCCAGGACACATTTCACTTTTCTGTGTTTCAGGCCATGTTACTAAATTATTACTTGTCCCTATGTCAGGATTGCAATATGTGAGGACACACACAAAGAGATATACAGTATGTAGACACCATGCTGGCCTAGGTGTACCTGAATAAGGTGTACTTTTGTACAATGGTCTTCCCTAAATCATACAGTTATGATAAAAACTAAACACTAGAATGTACTTTTGGATGAAGTATGATTTCTGCATGCAACTACTTTGTAACCAAGTATCCCAAAAAACAAAAAAAAAAAGAATTACATGTTTTAATTCTCTGAAGTTTTCCCAGTCGTGGGAAGTTTTTCCCAATTTCCTGACTATTTTTCATCCTTATGGAATAAGACCCATACCACCATCACACCTCATACTGAATTAGATCAGCAGCTGATGACTGCTATTGGTGAATAGAAGAAACATTTTGACCACACACTAAGGAGCCTGTTCATGCATACTTTCCTTTTTGGAAGATCACATAAGCAACTTTGTTGTGGGCCACACTGGACCTCAGTATTAGGCATGTGATTTTCAAGTGACCAGCTTTGGTTTTGAATATTTTGACTTACACATATCCCAGCTACATTGGCTATGTTCCTTTATTCAATGGTCCTGATTTATTAAAGCTCTCCAAGGCTATTAGTTAGCAAATGTTTTCAATCCTGGAACAGATCCATTCCAGGTTTGCTAAATCATCCAGGTTCAGTGATGAAAGTGTATCCTCTCTAGCTTTGGAGAGCATTAATAAAATAGACCCAATCTGTGGACCAAGGTGTTGTTCTACTCATTCTTTATTAGCTTAATTACAAGTCCCTCTATATGGGCTTTTTAATCTCAGGAACAATAGACGCAACTCATCAAAGACTGTGTATTGTCAAATTTATAAAATTATCCTAAGACACACAGGAATAGGCAGATACTCACATTCCACACAGATCACTTTGGCTGTGTACAGAATGTATTGGTGGACATTAGGTTGCTTTAATTAAAAAGAATAGTAGAGTAGACAAGCAAACAATACCCATGGCCTTTATTTGCTCATAACTTCTTGTGTTCACTTGTTCTTACTGTTTGTAATGGGTTAATATTTGCATAGAATTTGGTCCACTATTTTATTACTATTTCTAAAAGTTAAATGCACCATTATCTACACTGTGACTTAATACTAATGTGTGCTTACATGTACCAATTTTCCTAAAACTAGGATTTGTATTAACGGTTTACCCACCACTGGTGCCTCTATTCTCCTTTACTATGACCTCTTTGTTCCTGTTATTCTCTGCTTTACTGTACTATGGCCACCCACCCCTGTGCTTTTCTGCCATCCTTTGCTTTGGCCCCTTAGCTCTTGAACTTCTTTGCTTTCCCTTATCATTGCTAATCAGTTCCTTCATTTCTGTTCTCCTTCCCCATTTCCATTCAACTTCAGTGCAACTCTTTCACCATGGCTCCTGTGCCTTCTGTGAGTTGTACACATAAATATTTCTAATACTTCTCATATTATTTTTTTTTACAATATGTTTTATTGGGTTTTCAGACAAATATAACAAAGAGCAAGGTAATGCATATAAATACAGGGATCATTGGAAGAGAATTCAAGAAAAAGGATGTAACACATCAACGTATGACAAAAAAACATACATACATAAAAACATTAGAAAAGTTACAAAGATAACCAAGAGATAAACCATAAAGAGGCATTGCTAAAAATGAGAAAAACTATTTCTCATAGTATTAAATAAAAGTGAAGTGTACATGGATGGCTTTAAGTAGGCCAAACAAACAACATCTCTCTAGATAAGAGACAGAGGAGAATACGGACCACCAAAATTTTCTCACAGACCACAGGTTGGGGTCTGCTGGAGTATAAGGACTGGGAATGGGGGCTGGAAGAATGGTAATAAAGGCTACAATAAAGTAATACGTCAGCATATACCTGAAAGTGGAATATCACTCTTAAAAAGAGAGACTGACATTTTATTGTAACAATACCTGATGACAGAAGCAGTCATCTAACTGTTCATTTATCACAATGTCTTCTGTCTATGAAAACACTAATGTGACACCCATGAAATAAATGATAAAAGTCTGCTTTCCGAAGTTAAATAGATATTATTCTATGGAAAATAAAACAAATTAGTCAGACTCCGATATCATTCCATGGAGCAAGCTAAACATGTGATGACATTTGTGTCATGGGAAAGTACAGCGTTGCTTTATTTATAAATGGGTTTTGTTAGTATCTAGAATTATCATTTATGTGACTCGAATAGAAAAAGAATAATCTCCTAACAAGTCAGGAAAAAAGCATACAAAGAACAAATGTGTCACGCAGTTAGTGTCTAGATACATTGTCTACATTTGTGTGTACTACAAAAAAAAAAAAAAACATACAAAGCAGCAGATAGTCCTATCAAAAACTAATTTTCAAGAACATGTGGACATCTATGTGCTTTCAGCTTGGACATAGCGCCTCAAACGCACACACTATGAGGTGAGACTGAACACAGAGGAGGATGGTCAGCAAAAGGTTTCATATTGATGATTCACTTTGTTTTCTTAATACAAGGATGCCACAGCATGGTGCAATACAAAAACATTTCTCTGGAAAGGTCTGGACTGGCCCATCACTAAGTGTGGTGAGAACACTGTATTTTTTTATTTAATTTTTTAACTATACTCTACTATACATACTTTTTACAATCTTACATTTTTACAAGTTCAAAGCTTGCTGTAAATTTATATGGTCAGGAAAAGGTTCCTGCTGACATCTAAAGCTACACACAGGTCCGTTTTGAATACAAGCCACTTGTACGGTTATAATCACATGTTGATAAGTTTTAATTTCTTACATTTCATTATTTCTTTTACAATTACTTTATTAAAGTTTTTAAAGAAATTAAACGCAAACACATAAATAGAACCATTATCAACACAAAATTCCATTCAAAAAACACAAATCAAAAAAACAAACAGCGAGCAGTGGTACAAACTGTGAAAATGATCCTATTGGAGTTAATGCTTATTAGCAAAGCACACCAAGGGCTAAGTGGTAGGACCGAAATCAGTAGAAGAAAGTATGAGCTCATAAATCAGTGCATAACTGTCTAGGTCAGTGTTTCCAAATTAGGGTTCCTTCATAGGTTGCTGGGGTTCCTTGAGCAATGAGCAATTTGTGCCTCCTTTTTTGGCTATCTGTAAGGGTGACATTTTTCCCACTGGCCAACAACGTAAAAGGCATTCTTCCTACAGACCACTACACTAATGTATTGTGAGCTGAAGACCTGAATATTATTTCAAGGGGTTCCCCCACGTTAGAATGGTAGGAAAACACTGCGCTAGGTTGTACATGTACACAACAAACAAATCTTAGTAGGAAAAAAGAAAAGAATGGGGGAGGTATAAGGGGTGGATGAAAGGCAGGTTCGGTCCAAAGGTAAAAGGAAAGGGGGGGGGGGGAGTATTAAAGGCCCTGTCAAAGTTGTGAAGAAAAGTTTGTTACACTTCTCTGCTAAGCTGTACCAGGTAGGGGTGCTACTCCCTATCTTTCAGAGTCAAAGGATCATTTGATTAACTGTGCCAAAGAAAAAGAAGTCAATCCAGCATTGCCATTAAATACTTATATTTTGATTGCTCCACAAAGCTAGAAAAGTTCTTTAGATGGTATGTACAGTCTATGGTGTAAATCCAGCCATCCAACCATTGTTTTGTCACATGGTGATTATATGCTAATACATACGATTAGTAGGTAGGTCAAGGCTGCACAATTTTTGTAAGCCACATTAATAATTATAGTGGTATAGAGCAACTTTCTTGATGGTCGCGGTTACCAGTTCTGCAATCTAGCTGTGAAACAAAATTTCTGACTAGTTGCTTTGGGTGACTAGAAAGTTTTTCAATGCAATTTAGGGCAGGTTCACAACTACCTCTTCATAGCTTGATTTTCTGAAGTTCCACGCGGGTGGTATTAGTACCGCTCGATGCAGCCCCTATTCATTCCCTAAAGGGGCTGCCACTACACAGCGTTTCCTGTGTGAGGAAGCAGTAAATGCACCACAACCTCACTGCCAGTGTAAATTAGCCCTTAAGCACTAATAAATCCTGAAAAGGCCCAATTACACTGTCGAATTGCTAAAACGTTTGAGTAATAAAAAAAATTAAGACGTTGTTAAATGCATTTTTTAAAAACAGGCAATGCCCTTCTTTTGTGCATTTTAATGCAAATGCTTATATAGGGTTAATGTACAGCGCTGCGTAATATGTTGGCGCTATATAAATCCTGTTTAATAATAATAATAATAATAATAGGGTGTTTTCAATAAAAATGCATGTCAAGGCATGTGCAACTCATCACATGCACTTTACAGGACATCAAAACCCTAAACAATGAATCACATTCAAGTGCAGAAATCAGAATGGGCCCTAAAAATTTTGGTGCTATCTTCTGTAAAGATTTTGCATGTTCAGATCTGGAGTACAATCTACTGATATATTAGTAGCAAATACTAAAGGATATTAAAAATTCACCGCCCACCCCATCTCCTCTGTTAACATGTACGTGAAGATATGTCCATGATATCTTATATCAGTAGTCTATTTATTTGACCTGGCATGACCTTCTGCATAGGAATAAGAATTTCTTTGCTCATATTGAACCACTATATCCCTACTCACATATGGAAAACATATGCTTATCCTAAGATTAAAATAATCAGAACTAGATGCAGCCAGAGCTGTCAGCAATATAACAAAATAATTCATATCCTCTAAACGCTTGCTGTGGGTAATGGTATTAATTAACTAAAGGAGTATATATCTCATTAGGTTCATTGAAACTGTATTCACTCCAAGTTATACTTTTAGATTTCACTTTAAATGACACACGAAAGGTACATACATACGAGCGGGTGCTGAGAAGATCCTGGCTTTGCCCAGAAAGAAGAGAGCCAGAATTATGAAATAACACATTTATTCAACATATTCCCCCCTGAGACTGATGCACTTGGTACAGCGTAGTTGCTGCCTTTCTAGACCGTTCAACTAAAAGTCCTTTGGTTGGGCCGCAAATCAGCTCTCGGCAGCATCTTTGACGTCAGAAATGTCCTCAAAACGTTGCCCCTTCAGGTGTTTCTTAAAATTCGTGAACAGATAATAGTCTGAAGGGGCCAGGTCAGGTGAGTAGGAGGGATGGTTGACCAATTGCAAACCCAGGGTGTTCAATTTGGCAGCCACAACGTTGGACGTGTGCGCAGGTGCATTGTCCTGCAAGAAAAAGAATCCCTTTGGTCAACTTTCCACGGGGTTTCATCTTAATTGGCTTATTCAACTGGTCCAGGAGGTTAGCATAATACTGTTCGGTGATACTAGAGCCCTCAGGTAGGTAGTCCACCAACAGAATACTGTCTTTGTCCCAGAAAACGTACGCCATTACTTTTTTGGATGATTTCTGGGTTCAAAACTTCTTGGGCCGCTTGGACCTGCTGTGGCGCCATTCCTTTGACTGTTCTTAGGTTTCAGGATCATAGATGTGGAGCCAGGTTTCATCCTCAGTCACTAACCTTGCCAAAAATCCTGTGCAGCTTCAAAATGGGCCAAATCGGCTTGGGATGCTTCAACTCGTTCATTTTTCTGATCACTGTTCAAACATTTCGGCACCCACTTCGCTGAAAGCTTGCGCATGTCTAGGATAGTGGTGATAACAAACCCAACACGCTCCCGTGAGATGTCAAGTATCTGGGCTATTTTTTTTTTTTTTTTTGCCGATATTCGCTGGTCCTCCGTAATCAGTTTATGGACAGCATCGCAGATTGCCGGGTCCATTGAGGTTGGGGGCCACCCACTGCGGGGCTCATCTTCAATGGTGAAATGCCCAGTCTTGAAACGAGATATCCAGGTTATGACAGTGCTGTAGGAAGGACACTTCTCCCCCAGTGTTTGTGATATCTCAGTGTGAATGTCCTTT
The DNA here is from genome assembly GCF_032062135.1 of Pyxicephalus adspersus. Lineage (NCBI taxonomy): Eukaryota > Metazoa > Chordata > Amphibia > Anura > Pyxicephalidae > Pyxicephalus > Pyxicephalus adspersus. The sequence goes on along the minus strand of NC_092864.1, from coordinate 51,723,083 downwards.
GCTGACTTTCCCTGGAGAAACAAAATCTTCATGACGGCCCGTAACTCCAACGACGTGAAACTTGCTTGTGCCTCTGCCATCACAGCTTCTCACTAAAAGAAAAAACAGTTTTAGGAACCGCAAAGACCTGATATTTGCACAGTGACACAGTTATAGATACTAAGATATTAGGCTGTCATATGCCCCACACTTGTTTTTCTATTTCATCTGGAAGGGGCCAAAGCCAGGAACTTCTCAGCACCCCCTCAAAGATCAGGTGATTGTCACCAGAAACGAATGCGCATGCTAGTTGGGAAAAACCTATGATCCGTTCATGTCGTCCAACATTGTTCATCAATCTGCCTTGGTGGGTGCCACTCACTCCTGAAAGTGGTTTTAGGCTCTCTACTATAAACAAATCTGATGACAGCCAAAATGGCTCACAATAGCTGCATGCAAGTTGAAATTAATCACTGTGTAAATGTAGGCTGTGTCTTTAAAAAACACCAGCAATTCTTGATGTATGTAGACTTAGCAACAGAACAGAAAGCAATGATTTGCAGATTTAAAAGTTAAAATCAAAAAAAACTTTTTTTTTTTTTTTTAACACATAGCCTAAATAAAAGAGTCCCAAAACTATTAGTTTTCATTTATTATGAATAGGATGATTTTTTTTTTTAATTTTGTAAGCATGGTACTTTTAATCTATATCTGTCAGTTGCAGAATGTATACATCAATCAGAAGTTCATTTTACATCTTGCGCACGGGACCATAAAAGCCATGCTAACACAGTGAAATCATAGTAAGATAAGTTGCGATAAGTTCCCCCAGGGAGAGCAGCCTACAATGTTAGCAATTATATTACTTCATAGGACAATTGTGTAACTCTATCATCTAAACCCATCATCTCTTGGGATTGCTACCTTGAACAAAACGCAGAAAAAATCCTTTGCAGATGTCTATTCTAAAAGTTAATCTGCCTGCTCACGGGATAAACTGACAGTATACCATGACATAAGTCTTATAGAAGAGGGTGATTTATGTCCCACACGGGGGATTTCATAGCTAGACAGATGTAGTATTTATCAGACATGTGCAAATCATCAGAAGGAGTTAAATTCCATACATACCTATGTTGGCGCCAACACAATACATATGAAATGCTGAAAGCATTTATTACAAGTACATTATCATGGTAATAGGAGCTGTACTAAAAATAGGTTGCTAAAGGCAATGGGAAAAGTGTGTGAAGTTTATAGTTTGTACCCAATTTGCATTTCTTTTTGTATCTCTAAGAAATTAAAAACGTTATAAGATAATAAAGCAGAACCAATAAAGCTTCAGGGCTACTTTTAAACATAAAACAGGTACATGATAGGAATAAATTGTACAAACTCAATGTTATACTTTAGCCTTTGCATGGAAGTACTCTATATTATAAAAAAAAAGGAAAGCAGCAATCATTGCACCACCAATTGCCGATTTTCTTTCAAAAATGCTAGTTGCCTGGCTGTACCTGGACATTGTAATATTCCTTAGTCATACACCTAAACCAAGAATGTAGCTGTATTACAGAAAAACCAGAAACAATGATATCCATGCTTATCCAAGGTCAGTAGCTCAAAACATTGTAGAGAAAGCTTTAGCATGCAAGCCAGACAAATAGATTTTTGGAGGAGAGGTCTGCATTGCATACGTACTTTAAATAGATATTTATATAAAGCAGATTATTGCCTTTCTGTCTTCTCCACAATTTGTGCTTGGCTTCACCATATCTTTTCTCAATCTGATTTGTAACTGGGAGGGCCAGCCTTGTTACAACCACCTGAGAAAAGCTGATTGGCAGAAGCTGTAGTGTCTGCATTTGTGTAGTGGTAGATGAGCTCTATCCCAGCAACATTTACCTTATTTAAACTTTACCATAAACTTAAAAAAATATATTATTTTTAGTGTATGGTAAATTGCTGTGGTTTACTGCATGTCTGACATTAGCCTTAGTCTCCTTAAGAAAATACAGACAATGAGCAGAATGTGAACACACTTCTTTTTGATCAACTTTCTGATAAGTTAAAACTCTTTATTTGGTATATTCAATGGACCAAAAGGGAACAAATAAGACAAATACATTGTTAGTGTAGTTCTCATACACTTTAATAAAAACACACAACCTTTGTCCGAGCCTTACAGAATGACACATAACATAATACAGAGTGACAAGTTACAAGGATAGATTAGAAGTCATAACTACAACTGGGAGAATGACAATAGTCTCACCATGGAAGGGACCTAGAGGCAGATCAGGTTTTCATAGTGCAACTGTCTGTGTATCATGCCAGGCAGCCAGATGTTGTGGTTCTAATTTCCCAAGTCTTGACATCTGTGCCGGGAAGGGCATAATTACCCCAAAGTACGGCTACAGGCAGTTCACTTAGCACAAATAATTCTGCAGTATGTTCCTATTTTTTTTAGCAATGAATAACAATTAACCTCTTGTATTATAGATTAATAATTAGTATTGCTACAATAGATATAACAAAATTAAACATTACCATTCGTAGTAATAGTAATATAATCAGTATTATTACTATTAGCATTAATATTAATTTTGTGATAACCCCTTCTTCCCTACAAATTAGCTTTCAGTAGAGAGAAAAGATCTTGAGAAGATATAGAGAAAAGTGTATTTTAAGACCATAACTAATTTTTGGAAAAAGTGGGGGAAGATTGGAAACCCCTTTTAGGTGTACTGCTATCAAAGCTGTGACCTACTTCCCATCTAGTAAAGTTATATCCACAATACAAAAAGTAAGGGTAAATCTTTCTAATACAGCTCCAGATGGCAGTAAAAACAACTTAGGAGTTTTAATATTTCCCTATTCAGTCCAAGAGTAAAAATGTAACACACACTTTAAGTAAACTAAAATAAATGTTTCTATTTCATGATGTGACCTTTATAATCTGTATATCATCAATAACCACTTTCCCTGGAAGATGACACATGCACAGGGCAGTGACATGAGACTTTCCTAGGAAGGCCAGATGTATCTTTTACATACTGAAATCTTAGCTCCAATTTTTCAATGCTTTGATAGATGGCTGTACCCTATTAGGGAGTGGAACCATTTTTTGTCTACTGCTTACTTAACTTTTTTAATAATTTAAATGGTTCATATTTGGCAGTGGTTTTAGTAAATTTTAGTACATTTTGACAAAAATCTGTGGTTATGTAGGCTATCTTTGCTGGGCTGTCCTTTCGGCTGCCATACTGATTCAATGGATTCAATACTTCTGATTTGGAAAGCATGCAGGTCAGCAGTTTTGATTTTGCTCACCATCAACCCACCATCAAAAGTTAGGGTAAATCTATCTAATACAGTTCCAGATGGCAGTAAAAACAACATAGAAGTTCTAATATTTCCCTATTTATTCCAAGACTAAAAATGTAACATACACTTTAAGAAATTAAAATAAATCTTTCTATTTCATCATGTGATCTTAGTGGTACCTTTATAATCTGTATATCATTAATAACCACTTTCCCTGGAAGATGACACATGCACAGGGCAGTGACATGAGACTTTCCTAGGAAGGCCAGATGTATCTTTTACATACTGAATTCTTAGCTCCAATTTCTCCATACTCCGATAGATGGCTGCACCCTATTGGGGAGTGGAACCAATTTTTTGTCCACTGTTTTTTTAACTTTTTTGCCATCTTTGCTAGGCTGTCGTTTTGGCTGCCATGCTGATTCAATCGATTCAATATTTCTGATTTGGAAAGCATGCAGGTCAGCAGTTTGATTTTGCTCACCATAAACCCAGATTTTAGGAAACCAGCAATGGCAATCTTCATTTCATTCAAAGAGCCATATTTTATTTTGCACATAGGAGCTTCATACAGACAGCTTATTTTTAAAGAAAAAATATATTATTTACATGCTTGGTTACTCTACTGCTCCTTATTCAAGTGTTTTCAGACCTAAATTAAACAATTAAAGTCCAAAGTTTGTTGGGTTTGTTCTTATACAAAACTGTCAAGATCTTTTTGGTCAATGATTGACCCATTATTTTTAGTCTTCAATGAGCAGTAATATATTATTATTATTATTATTAATAATAATATTAAACAAGATTTATATAGCTCCTAAATATTACGCAGTAAATAGGGATACCTAGAGAATAGATAGTGGAGAGCTATCAAGCTCTTTTTTGCACATTTAAAGAAAAAATTTGAGAATCTAGTTGGTTTCATTAAGAGCAAACTCTATGTTTGATTCCTATTCCTTGCCCTTTTATAAATAGGCTCCATGATGTTACACTGCAGGGAGAACTAACTAGCCCAAAACAAATGAATATTTGGTACATATCTCTTAACGATACTTAATGGTACTACAGCATTATTTAAAAATCAGGCCTCTCAAAAACTATAATTTCACAAATGCTTAGTTTTATGCATGAGTTTTAAAAGAACAAGGGTAAACTAAAGGTTTATTGTGTAGACTGCGATCAGAGAATTTCTACATATCTGGACTGAATTGCTGATGTAAATTTTAATGCAAACCAGTCTCATCCAACATTTTTCGGTAAAATGGGATATTTCTTGTGATAGCCTTTGATTGGCATTGGTCCAGCTAATGAAATCATGCTTTAGTGAACTTTGTGATATATCTCAAGTACAGCATAGCATGCAACGTAATACATGTGCCTTGCATTTCTGCATTAAATGTTTTATTTGAAAAAAGAATATATATCTGCCCCTATAAATATGTGTCAGAAGAGGTTGCAGCATGGAAAATACTAAAACTAATAATGTACAGCGCTGCATAATATGCTGACACTATATAAAGGGCTGTATGATGCAGCCCTGGAAATCCTCCTGTTCGCGCGATCCCTGGGCACTAGAGGTTAACTAACCTCTAGTGCCCAGGGATCCCAGAGGATTTCCTGGGCTGCATGTCGGTCTAACATTTGGAGTAGAAAGCAGAGAAAGAAGAGTGATCTCTTGATCAGCGTGCTGCAGTGTCTTTATTGTCCACTCAACATTCTCATAAATTGGACTACTTATCTGCAATAAATAATGAGATTACTTACCTGACTATACTGTCTGGCAAGGATAAATGCCTCACAAGATTACCTGAGGAAAGTTATAATTTAATGGCAAGTAAAACAGTTTATATATAAGCATGGTAACTGTGCTTTTAGTTACTGAAGTTCTTCAATATTGTCTATGTGGGAAACTGAAACATAAAGTTGCCCATTGCCATTTTAACGGAAAAACACATTCAGGAAGTAGTGCTGGCTACACCAGTCTGTCTCAGCAAACTTTCTCATTTTCTAAGTAACATATGTGCAACTTCAGCCCAAAAGAGGGGCATGACCTTGATATGTGAAGCAATCAGGGTGGTTCATTCATGAAACAGAAAACAGACTGGGCCATGGTGGTTAATTTACTATAAATAAATACAATGAATACAAACAACTTACAAGGAAAGAAAAAGCTGGGACATATGTTTATTCTATAGGAAGGGGATATATCGCCATATGTAGCAATGCTGAGGTACAAATGATGTAAAAGAAAAAAATATACTTTCATGAAAATGGTAACTATTTATTGTTACTCAAATGTTTGTGAAGGTTTACAAATTTATAAATTGATTTTTGTGTGACTGTTTTCATTACTTAAAAAGTTCGGGATTTTCAATCAAACAAAAAAAAATTTGCCCCTGGTATATTTAGTAATATTACCTTTTCTAATTCAGTTATAAAGTGTATCTTTCCTGTAATTATCTTCTTGTTGTATGTAGTAAAATCATTAGGTATTTACAGCAGGCTCAAACATAATTGTATCATTGTATTTTAATTTGGCATAAATCTTCCAACAGCAACTGCATTGCCAAAAGCAGCTTGACACATTTAGGAACCATGCACTAAGCTGCTGCAGCCAAAGCTAGGTTCAAACATTGGTTCCCAACTTTGGCACAAGGTTTCTGTTGCTACCACTACATAAGAGTTTTTAATTTTTTGCAGGTTGAATACAAAAACATGGAATCGTATACATGTAATATGGATGTACAGGTGGATTCAGGAGCAGACATAGGGAGGTGCAAAGTGTGTTGCTCCTTCTCCCTGGCTGACTCTTCCTAGTTCTGAAAATGGGCACTCGGTGATAAGTGCTTCATTATTGTCCCCTGTGTGTTTTGTGTCATTCTTTAACCCTTCCTGACACTTGTAATCCCACAAATACTTCCACCTTGTTACATTTCATTTCAAGTCCGTACAATTGTTATGCCATGTCCACGTAATTTGCAATTACATTTTTGTAAGCATGGAATTCAGAGGTTTTTTTACTCAGAAAAATAATTGTGATGATGACATGTGGTCTGATAATAATGGTGTGTGGATTGTAATACTAGGTGTACATTCCTAATTAGAGGACATGTAAATCCCAAAGCTGTGTGTGTGTGTCTGTACATACGAGCCATTACATGTTATTTTCCTGTCTTATTAACGCTTGTATCATTCATTGTAGAGCTGGGAGCACATGTGCAAAAAGGTTGGCATATAGAACAAGGTGTTAGTTTGTGTTGGTTAATTTTAGTTGTGGGGCTTTGGATCCTGGGGACAATGTAAATCCTGTTTATAGGAAGCTATATACGGCATCTTGTTGACCCCTCCTGGTTCCCCTGGACCCCATGACCCACCTGCATTACATAGAGAATGCCAATGACCTAGATATGGTGTATATGATATTGTTATTATTATGGCTTTTAATTATATGATTATAGCTTTATTATTATTAATAATATTAATAACAATAATAATAATAAAAAACAGTATTTATATAGCGCCAACATATCATGCAGCGCTGTACGCTAAATAGGGGTTGCAAATGACAGACAGTTACAGACAGTGACACAGGAGGAGGAGAGGACCCTGCCCGGAAAAGTTTACAATCTAAGAGATGAAAACAGACATCTTTTAATTCATTATTAATCATGGGAGGAGGGGGGTCAGAAAAGACAAAATATTAAGGGATTAAACTACACCATCGAGGACAATAACCCATAACAACACATCAACATTCAGCAATACCAAAACAGTATGAATTCTTAGGATTATTGCATAAATGATTTTGGACCACTTCATTAAATAGGGAAACAAGTGTGTTTAATCTGACATTAAGTAACTTTACTAGTAAATGTTATTCTGACCGCAGTGCTGTATCTAATGGTATGTCTGATGATTATTCCGATTATATGAGGTTGATTTGATTTGCAGACTGCAGAGACATTTGCTACAGACTGGAACAAATCTGACTTGTGACGTCTTTATTCATGTTAAAAGATACCTAACTGCTCATTCAATAGACTATCACCCTGCAATTCTCTCATAATACAGTTATTTTTGTTCTTTAACCCTTGAGCTCTGTGTCTGTTTATTTGACTTTGATGTCTTTTATTTTCTGCAAAGAATGCACCGAAGCAGAAAACTGCTCAGCTGTAATGAAGGCTGGCACCATCAGCTTACTATATACCTGCATCATCCTGCATGATTTAATTGGCATTCGGTATGTTGATAAATGAATTGGTTTAATGGGACAATATACTTGACATATGCAGGGCTCTCTTGAGGAATACAATTCATTTTTGCATTTCACACATCGACATGCTGTGGATACCGACATACTGGCACTTTCAACAGCTGTGCCCCAGCCAATGTATTAACTATGCCAACTTGCAAGTTGAGTAACACACACTGTAAAATTTTATAGCATGCACACTCTGTTATTCCAGATAAATTTCCAAATGATGGCAAAAAATCCGCTGGCAATAGTTCATATAATACAATCTATTCAACTGTGTACTGTTTACCAATAAAATTATTCTAACTAGAAATCATCTGAATTAATATTATTATTATTATTATTATTATTAATAATAATAATAATAAAAAGAGAAACTGGAAAAGGCAAAACATTGCTGGCGGGTGGCTATTTTTGGCAGAAGGGGCACATTTTTTCCTTTCTGCATTAAACAAAACTTACCTGCCTGTTTACTTTCCTTTTGTTGAATGTACTATCCCAGCATACCCATGTGCTGGGAATAAATGAATGTTACATTATTTTGGCCTGGTGAATCAAGGTAGCCTCAGACCGAAATCCAGAAGACTCTGTTAAGACATCACCCCAGGAGAGGTGAAGTGTAGTTGTAAAAATAGATTTCATTCCTTCTGTTAAATTTTCATGGTTTAGATTTCATGATGAAGAATATACTGCTTTTTGACAATAGCGTCTACCAAAATCTGAAGTAGCCCTACTTTTAAACCACTACAACACATGCAACACTAATGACCTGTGTTTCATTTTTTTGTATTAGGTATCCCATTTAAATATATGAAATTCTGTCTATTCTTGGGGCACAAGGCCCATTTTTCAGGTTAGGTTACACTATATGAATAAATACAATATCTGTCAAGTCCTTTATTTTCCCAATGAGCCCATAAACAAATGCTTTGGTGCTCCACAGGATAGGAATAATCTTAAGTATAGTAAGCAGTAAAAAGGACAAAAAGGGGAATAATTATTTTAGTTCTTTTTATTAAGCCAACTTCTTAGAACTGTATATATATATATATATATATATGTGTGTGTGTGTGTGTGTGTGTCATGGTTTTTGGTGCCAGGCAGGCTGGTCTCTGTTATTTCAGTCATCCTTGTGTTTTACAGAAAATGGTCTGTAAAAGGAAAAATACCTACTTTCGAGCTTCCTACTGAGGTATGAAGAGCATCCCGGATTGCACAACATGAACATTGAAGTAGATGGGCGACAGCAGCAGGAGACCACACCAATAATTGAAATTTAGTATTACCAACAAAAAAGCATGGATCCATCTTACCTTGCATCAATGTTTCAGTCTGTTGGGGGGTACCTTTAAGATGGTGGAACAGGGGAATTGCAACATGGATATGCAGTGCTAGGAAGATTTATGGTACTGGAAGACAAAAAGGGATTTACTCGAGTACCACGAATGTGTACCTACAGATTTATATATATTTACTGTATAATATATATTTAATAATGTTTAAACATATATTGGGGGCAGCAAACATTGTACATTATCATTTTAATAAGTATATGATCAAAAAAAACCTTAGTAACATTTGAAAAAACATTTAACATAATTGGTTATTATGTACTCTATATACTGAGCATACTTTACAGAAAAGTGGATTGGGCATTTGCTTCTATTTACAATTTGAAAAGCTTTGGCAAATCTACACAGATGAGTTCTTTTGTCTTTAAAGGTAATCAGTGGCTCCTTGATCTGTCCCAGCCCTCTTCTGGGTAATGTCAAAGGTCAATCAGAGCTGCTGCCAAAATGTCAATCTAACCAGACAGTCTTTGTCTGCAAAAGCTGGCAGAGAATGTTTTTTACATTTAGCTGTGTGGCAAGTGTCAAGAAAGGTCAAGCAGGGGATCTCAAAGAACAAAGTGAGACAATTCATGTGAAGCTTAGTGAAAACATGAACATTAATGACACACTTACAGCCTTATAGATAATCCTCTTATATACCCAGACCTGGTGTCAGTCTCACAACCCCCTATTAGTTTAGCCAACAGGGTATAAAAAGGGGTTTTCCCTTTTATTTTCTTACCCTCAAATTATTTAAAAAAAATTAAAAAGTTATGCATTTGCCCAAAGGAGCTCTTCATGGGTCATCTTTAATCCTCTGGGTCTCATTTTCCAAAATGCATTAGATGTATTTCCATCTTTCTCATTATTTTGCTACATGTGGTTTTGTAAGGTAGGGCAGTGAAGTCTGACAATTATTAATGACTACCATTGTCATAGACTCTAACAACAGTCTAAGGCAAATTTTGCAGGAAAAGGCAAATAAATTAACTGCTTGCTTTAAGGTTGTTGAAGGAAACCTGAGGGCTCAGAGGAAACCCATGCGAATGCCGGGAGCTCATACAAACTCTGTGCAGATAGCGCCCTGGCTAAGATTCAAACCTGGGATCTGCAAGAGGGCTATGATTTACATTTAGATTAGGATTGGGGTTTACCAGTGCTATGTTACAATAGTACATAAATAGTTTTGTAAAACTGGTATATAATAGTTCATTTTGTGTAGTTGTCATATTCTTTATCCAAGGCACCAATAAGTCTGTAAAAATGACAGGCAGAAGAGTTGGAATTGAAATGCTTTTAGTAGAAGATCATGCACTATATTTGGTGTTGGTACAGTCATGTTTATGCTAGTAGTTCATTTTTATTTTTTTGTGTTTACAGTAGTTTATCTCTAAGCAACCATGTGCAATTGCTTGCACAATATAGTAAATTATGACATGTGCAATATGTTGAAGAAAGCTGCTGGGTCAAGGAAATGAAGCATCAATCAAGACTCCATATTTTCTAAGCAAATGCCTTTCAGCTTCCCTTATCACCCCCTCTGGTCATAGAAGCAGTCAGCTAATGAATCAGAAAAAAAGCTGGTTACCAGATGTCCTGGCCTATTAACACACACTGCATCCTGCATTGGCATTCCCAAAGCAATTGATGTGTCGCACTGGTAAACATGAATTGTTTTCATCAAGCCCATACAACATTCTTTTGTTTATTATAATGAATGTTATTCATAGTAAAATCGGTTTATGTTAAAAAAGAAAACATCAAAAATTATAAATTGTAAATCTTTCTACCGGTATCAAGTATACTTTTGTAACGTGGGTCAATCCAATATTTAAAAATTGTATACCAATATAATTACCTTTTTACCTTTTCCTGTCCCTTTTACCTTATGGCTGCGGAGGATCCATTGAATTCCATGTGAACTGTTGATATTTTGTTTTTGCCATTAGGGAGGTTTAGGCACAGCTGTCCCTGGAGGAGGCTGGGGGACTGTCCCTAAACAGCTTTATGGGAGCATTCTATATACCCAGCTGTACACATAGAACAGCTTCCTTTTTTGATCATTCATATCATGTGTAAAGGACCTGTTCTAAAGCAGAACTAAACTTCAGCAGTTTTTTTTTATTTTCTGCAATAAAATAAACTTGTCTGCCTGTTTGCAATTTTTTAGCTACACTCACCTATCCTCGCTCCATCTCGAGTGCTGGCATCTTCACCTGGTGCTTCTCTAGGTTTGGGTCTTCAGCCATGTTGATTACCCTATGCCGAAATGATGCAGCAGGGTATACATGGTTTTTTCACTGGGCTGTACATCCCCAGCTTATTGTGAATAATATATATTATATATATATATTATATATATTTTCTTCTTTTGTGGCGGTGTTTCCAGCGGATAAAATAAGAGGAGCAATTTCTTGTTTGTGGGTATTCGGCTATTCCAACTCTTGAAGGTTCTGCTCAAAGATGTGACTGTGCCACTCTTGGCAGCTAGGCCTGGTCCCACCAAAACCTTGAGTTTGCCTTCCCCTGCCAACGCACTTCTAATTATTGGGGCCCACATTATTATTGCTATCCAGTATTTATATAGCACCAACATATTACAAAGTCCATAGGGGTTCACAATCTAATGTCCCTACCACATATATTAATTTGTCTTTAACACAGTGTAAAATCAATTTTAGGCGGAAGCCAATTAACCTAACTGCATGCTTTTGGGATGTGGGAGGAAACCAGATAACCCAGAGGAAACCCAAGCAGACACGGGGAGGACATGCAAACTCCATGCAGATATTGCCCTGGCTGAGATTTGAACCTAGGACCTAGTGCTACAAAGGCCAGAGTACTAACCTCTGAGCCGCCATGCCACATACAATGTACTACCTAGTGAGTCTTATTGACTAAAGGGTGCCTGGGTAGAGCTTACTAATATTGGTAACAAGAGCATGTTGTGCTCAAACTTTTGGGCTGGAAAAGTGCCCAGTGAAGGCTAAAAGGGAGCTACTATGTAATCTGAGAAGAAGATGTACCCTGTTTCTGAATTAACAAAGTTTTGTCAGGGGGCCTGACTTGATGAAGGACTGTGGGATCACTCTGATATCTTGGTCTTGGTATCTTATACTTGCTGCTCTGTATAGAGACACCATAGCTGAAATTGTTGTGATCAATTACCCAGAGTAGGACTAGATTCCTGTTTCCTGATCCTGAATTGGACAAATTTAGATGCCCTAATTTTGGTATATTTTGGGTATCCTGGCAAATGCTAAAATCTAAATACTTCCAGGATAGCCTGAGGCATTCAGGAGTTGTTGGTCTGCATCCTCACACAGGTTGTTTGGGTGCTGTATTGGACAACATAACTGGGGGGTGTCTAATAGGAAGCTAATAAGGTGCTCAGTCTGTTGTTATCTGTTTTGTCTAATTTGCCAAATTATAAAATTATATTATGTTAACATGCTTGATGAATAGAAAGGTTCAAAGCCCAGAGCTGTTCAGTAATTGCACAAGAATTAACCAGTTGCATGCTTTTCGTAGGTCAGGAACTCCCTAGGTAGTGAAGAAAGGGTTAGAGAAAGATGACAGCCTCAGAACATCCACCTTTAAAAACAAATCAACAACAGCAGTTCCAATATTTCAGTTCATAAGTTCACTTTATCTCATGTTGCCCCAATATTTTACCTGTGATTTTGGCTGGAGCCTCTAACAATGTGTCTTAATCCTAACATGTGTTAAATATAAACTCCCTTTGTTGCCAGCGGGCACAAAACAAATTTAGTTCTCCAAATCGTAGCTGTCAGAAAGAAAGAATTTGGTTGTTAACAACTGGCAACCGATAACACAGACTGTTCTTATTTAAGGCATACCTTTGAATTTCAGTGTAATCTAATTTTAAAGTGTATGTATATTCCAAACATTTTGTTAGATTTTTATGGAGAGTTGGTAAGGGTTAAGACCTGTGCAATTTTATGTTTTGAAGTCGGTAGAAGGGGAGAGGAGTTCTACTAAACAGTTCCAAGAAAAGGTGTCCTCCTCCACACTCTTTATTGGTTTGATTTCCAGTACAAACATCAGAATGAATCTCTCCATTGGAGACAGAGGAGGTTACCTTTTTCTATTTTATTCAAAAATTAAGGAATAAAGGTTTACCAAAGATACACTCTAAAGCAGCCTTTCTCAAGCTTTTTAATATGGGGGAACCTTTGAAATAACTTTCATGTCTTCAAGGAACCCCTGCTATATTTTACAGTACATTAGTGTGGTTCACTAAGAAGAATCACTTTTACATTGCTGGTCAATGGGAAGAATGTCACCATTACAGACAGACAAAAAGGATCATTGGTGTCAGTAATATTTGACCTGAGAGGTCCAAATTGCCCAAGGCTCAAGGAACCCCTAGCAACCTTTGGAGAATCCTAGGGGTCCTTAGAACACTGGTTGAGAAAAACTTTGCTAAAGTGTTTCCACTTCCAAACGTTCATCCAAAAATGCATGGAAGTTTCAACTTGACCGATAACACAGCATTGGTTAATATAATGTATCCTATAACTGAAAAAAATTTGAGGGTTCTCTTTATAAAACAGGGAATCAGACATTCCCTCAAACAATCCCTTGTGGTAATTTTCCGGATCAATGTGTTGTATAGGTAGTAATTGATTTCCACCAGAGAATGTTTGAGAGATTCCCTGTTTAATAAATAGACCCATTAAAGTCCTTCTAAACAAGAAGCATTCTTAACCATTTGTTGAAAATAAATATATACATGTTGATTCACAAGGGCCATGTATAATCTCTGATCATATAAACAGATACCTAGAATATATTTATCCTATCAGAGAGGATGCCCTTTGGGGGTAAACACAAGGCATGTTCTCAATTTTAATAAGGAACAAGGAATTTCACACTTCTCAAGTTCTTTGCAGGTGCTCCTTATGTTAATTTTCAAAAGTGTTGGCAAATTATATGCATAAATTACATACAAGAAGAAAATACTGCCGGAACAAATTATTTCACAGGTGGAAAAAATAATAACTGCAATGGCTAGCCAAGCTCATTATAGACTGACAAGCGATAACCTCAGTTCCCTGGTCAACAGTCTGAGGCATCTGCGAAAGTTTTACAATTAATATTTTATTCCTGGAGATGGTGTCAGCTGCACAATAGCACACAAATGCCTGATTAAATTGAGCTTGGCTTCAATGCAGGATTGCCCTGATGTTCACTGGACAAATACAGTCTGACATTCAAAATGGAAACAAAAAAAAACTGATATTATTATTACTATTATTAAATTCAATGTTAAGCCATGCAAACTTCAAATATTTGTATGTGTTTAGTGCAGCAGAATATTCCCATTGGACAGAGTTGATAATTCTATGCAGTTTTAGAGGCTTCTTATATTTCCCTCCTTTCTGCTCTCCTTAAAATTATATATTTTTCAAATGCTAATGATCATATCCACAATAATGTTTTGTTTCAGTCCAAGTGATAGCAAACATACAGCTTGCTGCAAAGCCACTCCTAAAACTAGTGTTTCTGAAAATGACCCCACATCAGAAAAAACCACCTGTAGACTATGCCTTTTTCTGACTTTCGTATTCAGCTATTTTTTTTTAACATTTTGTTACATTACAAATAAAACGAAAATGTGAAAAAGGGTGGTGGAGTCATTTTTAATAACAGTTACTCAACTAATGCTTAAAGTTCTCCAAGTCAGATTCAAGTCAAACCCATTCAAAAGTCAAAGTGACGTTTACCCTCAAACCTGTGAATACAAACAGACGAATGTCAAAGTGGTTGGCAATGTAAACAAAGGTGGTGTGCTACCCTCTGTGTTTTTCACTCCTTTTTCAGGGTAGCATTGAATTCGGACTTAATGTCTAACCATGGCACACAGTGTGAATTTAAAGGTACTGATTGTAGCAGGAATGGTGAGGCTTTCTGTGGCTACCACTGGAAAGCCACCTAAGTGTAAATAATATTGTTTAGCAAGGTAAATACAAGAACATGGAATACTGAATACACGTATTGTGGATGTACAGGTGGATTTGTGTAAACTGTCTGGTCTCTGCCTTTGTGATCATCTTGTGTTCTCCTTCCTACACTTGTTAGGGTCGGAGTGACCTGATAAGAAAGGTATGGCTGTTATGCCTCGATAGGTCATGAGAAAGAAAGCAGCTGGTAATATACAAAATAAAAATCTCAGACTAACAATTGCAAGTTTTAGTTTTTTTGCATTATATGTAACATGGAAGTTTAGTCGAAGTGAGGTATCAATGGTCATGCAACGATTTGATTGGTTAAGATCAGTGTATAATTGTTCTCTACAGATATGGAATTGAATGTTTACGCTGACATTTTCTTATGAAAATGGGCCCTCCCTGGCGTAAAGTCGTGCAATCTTGTAGTTGGAGCTGTTGCTGTTTTGGACCATTGTACGCATCAAATAAGGATAAGTACTAGCTTTACATCAAGCAACACCTGAGTGTTTTGTGTTATCCTTTTACCCTTCCTGACACCTATAATCCCACAAATACTCTGGCCTTATTACACTGACAAAAGGATATTTAAAGCTGTTGAAATTACTTTAATCAGCTATCTGCATAATGTACAGCTACCATGCTGACAGCAGTTCTTTTTCCTCATCTCTTAGTTTGCAAGGTTCTATAGAAAAAGTCGTTCTTTCGGCTGCAAAACAAGAGTGTAAGTACTTACCCTTTCTGCTGTCTGCACCATCATATATTATTCTGATATTCTGCTCATAAGCAATAATTCCCTGAAGCCCTCTGGGAACCTAACACTTTTTTGGAGTGTCAACTCCTGTGTCCCTTAATGCTCTCGGAAGAGTCTCTATAGGACACAAATAATAGGAAAATGAAACTGTTTTCTGTAAGGTGAAAAAACACTTTGCTACTCCAGCTCCTCCTGTAATTTTGTAAATATGTCCTAGGATTCGTTCCAGCTGTAGACTTCTGATGTAGAGTGATTTATTTCTCCTGAAAAGCAGAGAATCATATCACCTTTTTAGAAATTACTACACTTCTAGGAAGAAATAGGAGAAAAGAGCATGACTATATTGTCATTTTTGTTGTATTCTACTTTATAGTGACATGGAATTGCCTACTCAATAAAATTGCTGCAAGCGTGATTTAAAGTGTAGGTTGATGATGGCTTACGTTACTATTCAGTAGACATGAAACAACAGTAGATTTTTTTTATAGTAACAAATACAAAAGCATAGCAATTTAGCAGTCATCAAGGAAAATACAGATGTACAGAATGTTTCACTTTTAGGTTGCCAAGCTGTAAGTTCCTGGTGCAGCACCAGTACTCACCAGATGCCAGTCCCCCAATCTAACACTGCAGTCTTCGCCTATAGTAAGCCTCTGCTTAATCTTGGGGGACCAGTTGAGCTTCCCAACACATGGTTGCCCTCAGGACTTGTGAGATGGCACCCTGGGGAAGGGCCAGCAGAGAACCAGAAGCCAACAGTACACGGTTCTTACAGAGGCAAATACAGAATACAGAGCCAGATGTCATGTTTTCAATGGGAAAATAAAAGGAGAGTTGGGGTCACAGGCAAAAGGTCGGTCCAGGCAGCAAAAACAGTTAAGCCCAGCTTAACAATACAACAGGCACTGTTGAATGGGAACAGGGAAGCTATAAACCGGAGCAGCCAATAGCAGTACAGGATTGAGCTAGGAACTAATCTCCTCCTAAAACCCCCTTAAGCTCTGCACAGCCTCAACCTCACACAGAGGGGATGCAAAAGTAAATCTCAGGCTGCATGGCTAAAAGGAAGCAGGAGATGCTTCTATTTCTTTGTTCTTCTTGCTGCTGCAAGTGACATTGCTGGACAGAGAAAATGGCGGGAAACACTGTGGGGGTGCACAGCACAGGATCACATGCTACGCTAAGTGTCTTCTAACAACATTATTTTTCTGCCGCCATGGCATCTCATCTTCATGATCATCTCATCTTCTTCAAGGTCATCATAGACTGAGGTTCTTCTCATCCCTTTACTTGAAATCAAACACTGGGAAAGAAAATAGACCTAACATGATTGGCAAGATAGTATTTACCTTTACTTACCCAATACTTTTTATTTTAACTATCAGTATGATTTTAAGATTTACTTTCCAGTTTAAAGCAAAACACTAGCCTGAATCTCTGAAATCGGTCCATTTGCCTTCCAGTTTTGCCTCCTATATTATCCTCAGCCAAAAGCAGCCCCTTAAACTGAATTTGTCTTCCTACTACCTACCGTGTTTCCCCGATTATAAGGCATCCCCATCAAATAAGCCACCCCCGATATTTGCTAAAATAATTAAAATAAGGCACTCACCCGCGAATAAGACATCCTCCGATACCTGATACTGTGTGTGTCTCCTCGATGCTGGCTGCAGTGCAGAGCGAAACTGAAAGTAACAAGCCGGCACACACGCCCCTGCGATTCTGCACCAGGAAGCAAGCTGCTGATCCCTGCCCTAACGGAGTTACCCAGCCGTACAGTAGAAAAAAGGTAAGTCAGTGAACAGAAGGGGACAATCAATGGCACAGTGTCATCAGAAGGGGACAATCAATGGCACATGAGTGATCAGAAGGGGAATACGGTAT
>NC_092864.1:51703368-51705257 GCF_032062135.1 Pyxicephalus adspersus | reverse complement strand
ATTGATGATTATAATGTTATGTCCTGAAATGAGAAATGTTATATCATTTAATTTCAAGTGAAAGTGCAACCACTCCCAATGTACTGTGACTGATGGCGGCAAATCAGAAGCAATAAGAGGAAGTGTCTTGCATTTGTTCCTTCTGCAAATGGAACCTGTGCTGGCATACATGAACAGGATGTGATACAAAGGGCCACAGAAGAGTCCACCAGGAACTAAACTTGACATGACCTCTTATGAAGCAAATAAGTATTTATTTGTTAATTCTAGAACAAATATTGGTATCCTGCAGATTCTAAAACTTGCAAAGGTTACTGCAGAAAAAACATTTATTCAGCAGAAATATTTGCTCAGAACAAGAATGAAATAAAGTATGTAGTAGATCTTTCCTTTGAGTAGTTGCTGGATGCAGAGAACATTTACATGACAATAATACTGTATTTAGGTTAAGCAATACTGTGCATGATATACTAATTACTCATTTTCTCCAGATTATGAACATGTATTCTGTAACCTCCTTTAACTTCTTCAAAGTTTTATAACTTTTGTGCACAATGCTTATATCTTTCTTCTCATATTTCATATTCTAGGGGAAAAATGCACCTGTACATCCAGTCCATGGATCTGCTTAGTCCTCGTAATACCATTGTGATGATGATGAGAACAGGCATTTACATTGCTTTGGGCTTCTATACTTAAAGATGCTGGAGATAATTATAGAAATTCTTTCTAGAACCATTCATATGTGCTAGGTTTGGGTGTTTTCACCTATAAATTTAGGCATCAGTGCCATTTTCCATCACAGATAGTCAGAGCTAAGCTCCTAAAGCTTAGCCACAGCTGATTTTTTTAAATATCAAAAGAATAGATAGTATGAGTAAAATTTGCAATGTCTATATTGGACATCAAGTCAAGGCCAAATTACTTATTAGACAGAGAAACAATGTGCCGATAAGCAGTAGAGGCGGCTGTTCCCAGTTTTGGTATCAGTAACACTATTCTCCTATTGGCAGCAGAAATACAGTCAATCCATATTAGCTTAATTACATTATTACATTTTTATAATCTGAGAAAAAATTGGTAAAAAAAAGAAATTCTACACTAAGAGTTGATTTACATGGAGAATAGGTGTGTTTGCTGTGTGCCCAAACATCGGAAATCCAACCTGGAAGGCAGTAATAAAAAGGCTCCAACTTTTACTTGCTCTTTTCAAAATGAATTAAAAGGTTTTGATAGAGTTGGAATATATTTACCATTATACTCTATATTTTTAGAACACAACCCTGGTGTAAACTGAGTACCACAATTTCACTGGTACAGTTTATCCAAGGTAAACTGTTTATGTTTGTTAGCCAGAACCCATTTCAGGTTTCATTGCTGTCTGTGTCCTTGTTTATCCCGTTTTTATTTGTACTTGTGACCAATCCAACCAGTAAAGTGAAAGAGAATACAGGAAATCTTCAATGGGAATGTTTGTATTGAAGAAAGTAGTTCCCCCAAAGTTTTTCTTTCATTCTGTTGTGTCTACAGGTCAGGGAGTAAAGGGAAATCTCTCCAATCAGACACAAATGGAACAAAAAACCTGTCAACTATTAAGCTCATGCTTAAATTTACACACACAAGTGAATAGTTCAGTGCAGTCTCCTTTCACTCTCTCATCTTTCTTGTAGGTGGTTTAGCCAGGTTAAGCAGGTCTAGGCCATTGAGCCAAAACCAATGCAGTTGCCCGCCATGCCAGTCATGGTCATGCTAACCTGAGCAGAAGCCAATAACCTTTCTTTGGTTACAAAAAAACACAGAGGACCTTACAGACTCCATTGAATTACATCGCTAGTGAGAATCAACCCAAAACCAAGCACTTTAATGCTTCACTCCTAACTACTCCTAAC
>NC_092864.1:51699648-51702632 GCF_032062135.1 Pyxicephalus adspersus | reverse complement strand
GATTGGTAGATTCTGGATAAATGTAGTTTCTTGTTCTTTGAAAGTTACTATTAAAATTAGGCCTAACTAACTCTATACCCCATACCATACCACACCATAAACTCTGTAATCAGAATGTCCCGCAAAAAACCTAGGCAAAATAATGGCAGCAATAGAATGAAAGTCCATTCCAAATTTTGACTAGCCAAGAAAGCAGTGTAGATCCTAAATATGTAAGTTCTGGGGCTCTGAGAGAACATGGGAGCCATGGGAATAATACGCATCTTACCTTATCAAAGTAGAGTAATGTCACTAGGGCTCTTCCCCATTGTATAGTTCGATAGCCATACAAGTTGAAGACTGGAAAAGTGGATAATTGTAGTATGAGCGTCTGACTCGTTGTCACTCACAGCAGGTAGTTCCAGAAGCGGAAAGTGTTTTACCACTACTGACCTTTAACTAATGAGAATTAGTTAGGAGACCCCACTGAGTACCTATATAACAGGCCTCTATCTGTGTGTTTTAGGGTACACAGCATGGAGCATTCCCATTTTTCTGATGTTTGTAAGGGTTGGGAAAATTCCATGCCATATAACTCACCACTGTGCAGGAGTAGGTGCCAGTTCTTGAGATGGGATTGTGTGAAAGAAGAGGATGTTAGAAGACTTTAGAAGAATTCAAAGTATGGCAGTGTGAGTATTTTACATACTTTTTGTATACCATTGCTCTCAGTGTAAATTTAGGAAGTCTATTTTCAATTTTAGTGATTTCTATATAATCTGAAGAATGACTTAAAACCTCAATTGCATTTTTATAAAAAATTACATGTTATATAAAAGCATAATATTCATCTGTTCCAAAAAAAATAGACAGCTCTGGAATGTAATATTACTATTGTTAATAAACAGTATTTATATATAGAGACAACATATTATGAAGCGCTATTCTTTAAATAGGGGTTGAAAATGTCAGACAGATTACCCTGTCCAGAAGAGCTTACAATCTAAAAGTAATAGATTAACACTGATTATTATATTTATGCTGAGTGGTATTGATCCTCCATGGATACCACAACCTAGCCCTGTGGCTTTAATGAGTTGCGTTATTTGCCCTGCTCGACTGCTCTTCATATTTTTTTTTTATAACTGGGGCCCTGAGTGAACAAAATGTTCCAAGCCTCACTGAGCTATGCAATGCTGGCTCCAATTATTTTTTTCAGTTATTAAACCTGGGCTAACACAAGCTCACAATTACTGTCAGGCACAACTATTTTGGCATTTGCCAGAATTACAATACTGAAAATCCAGAACTGACAAATGAATAGCTATTATTTATGATTGCAGCTGCACACATATGGCAACTAGGTTTTTAAAAAAAGTATTTTTAAAAATTGAAAAATTCTGCTGTTGCTGTTGATAAATGCAATCAATTTTTGACTTCTAATTCATTTTGGGCTCTATTTAAAAAACAGGGACACTGACATTCCCTCAAACATTCTCTGGTGGGAGCCAATTACTGTCATTGAAACAAATGGACCTAGAAGATTTTCACCGGGGAATGTTTAAGGGAATGTCTGATTCCCTGTTTTATAAATAGAGCCCTTTGTGTTTTCTTCAATATTTAGATTTGGGACAAAACATTTGAAAGTAGCAATGTTATCATTACAATCAATTTTCAATGTTTTTTCTAGTCATTTCGGGAGATTCCATTTGATGCATATTTTATGATTTATTCAATGCTGATGCACAAATCTGCAGAGACATAATTCATTTGAGAGTTCATTAATTATGCAAATTAGGTGCAATTAACAAATGTGCTTGGTGGATGGTATTTGCATGATAATCAACTTCACATTTAATAAAATACCTTACTGCATTTTAAAACTAAAAGCTCATGTGAATAATTTGAAGCACATTGTGGCCAGTTTGCTTTGACGTTAAATTTAATGACATTGATGTCTCCGATCTGCTATTAAAATAAAATATTAATAATATATCCTCATTTGACTGCATTACAGGCCTGCACACATTTATCTATAATACGTTTATGTTGTAGAATTTTATTTCAGTATGATTCTGATTTATATGTTTATTATTAATAGTTTCTTTTATTTATAAAGTGAAAATATTTCACACACCACTGGACAATCAATAACATGTCTAAGCTGAAAATACTTGTAAGAATAATTTGGTTAAATGTGGGGATGATAAAGATGACAGCTAAAATTGAGAACAAATCAATTCTAAAATAAAGACACAAAGGTAAAGCTGGAGGATTTATCACAGCATCCGTATGCAAGCAAACATGTAGACATAGAAGGGCATGTCCATTCCCATTCAAACTAGCTATTTTGAATTTCTCTGTAAAGCAACATCAAAATGTGAAATGCTCTGCTTTCTGAAGAACCAGGATGGCTCTTTGAATCACCTATTTATTTTTCCTAAGCATTTTGCCTGTACCCTTAACCTGCATTCTAAACTGAGCCTTTAGGTTGACTTGTTGCTTCCCCTTATGAACCCCTACTCTACTTCTTTTTATTATTACACAGTATTTATATAGCGCCGACATATTACACAGCACTGTACAAAGTCCATAGTCATGTCACTAGCTGTCCCTCTAACGGGCTCACAATCTAATGTCCCTACTATAGTCATATGTCCTTAACTTCCCTAGCCGTAACCCCGAGAGTGTCTCAAGGTAGAAAAAAGTTGCTACAAGTGGTAACCCCGAGTCACTCCCAGGGTTGGAACACCTAGGGAAGGTTAGTAAATAGAGCGCTTACCTGATCCGCCGGGGCCCCACGCTGTCCAGCGTCGCGATCTCCGTCTTCTTTCTTCTTCCTGCTTCTGCATCCGATGAGTCACCTGGGGAGTTCCTGGTGACCTCCGTGCGTGTGTACGTCCCGGCCGGGCGGGGCGGGAAATTCAAAATCCATTTGTATTGCATTCAATACAAAATAACTGTATTGAATGCAATACATTGGATTTATATGTGTAAAAGCAGTA
>NC_092864.1:51685857-51698901 GCF_032062135.1 Pyxicephalus adspersus | reverse complement strand
CCACCGGCCAGGGGGCGTTAGGCCGGAACAAACTACCAGCTAGGCCGTATCGGGCCTAAAGGCTGGAGTTTGCCAACCCCTGGTCCAAGCACTAACTCAATGTACAAAAATATAAAAAATACAAAATACATTAACCAAAGCATAAGGGACCCTTTGGATACTCAATAGGTCACTGAGGTTTATCTTGTTAAAAAATGGAATTTCTTTTATAATGGTATAAAGAGCATGTGTGTTATATTTTATTAATAATAATTAATAAAATATCAATAAAATATGTATCTCTTAACCCAAAAATCTTTGTATGCCCTAAAAGTCCCACTTTTTTTAAATCTTTTTTTTGTAATTGCTACCCATTGGGATGTGGCATTTTCCTTAATTTTTCATTTTCCATTTTTTAATGCCTTGGGATTCTTTTTAGTTGTATAAATGCTACAGTGGTATTTTAATGTCACATAAATGACATTCTATTTAGCAATAAGGATGACTCACTGCCAAAATGCTGTATTTGGACTTTAAAGGAAAAGATAAAAGAAATGTGGTTACTGATGATCAATGACAAATTAAATACAGGACTCATAGTGTAATTTTATTCAGATATACCAAATTATAACAGGCAGTACTGCGATGGCTGTCTAGTATTCAAACCTTTTGATGAGAGACAGCTGCTAGTGTACACCAATACTGGGAAATATATTGGGCTTTAAAGTGCATGTAAAGACCAAAAGAATAAGGTATAAAACCTTAGTTGGGTTGTTATTTGGCGTCGTAACCCATCGGGGGAAATTCCTTTTACTTCTGTCCTAGGGATTGTAACAAGCTGGAAGTTTTTTTGGGATTACAAGTGTCAGGAAGGGTTAAAGAATGGGCACCACCGTTGGCTCAGTGGTTAGTTCTTCCTGTGTCTGCATTAGTTATCTCGAGGTTCTCTGGTTTCTTCCCACATCCCAAAAAAAAGTTGTTCACAAGAGCACAGAATAAAAGCAGGTACAAGTAGGTTCAAGGTAGCCTTTAAATTGTCAACTACATTAGAACATGGGAAATTGGAAGGATTGGGATTAGTGATTGTGAATAAACACGTTTCAAACACACTTAAGAAAAAAACTCTATTCTATACAAGCTGTGCGAAAAGATGGTTTGCTTGCTTTATACTGTCCTACTCTTTAGAATACTACTAATAGGAGTTAATACTTTATATTATTGAATGTATTATACAAAAATGTTGAAATTTTGTGGCTTTTAAAGGTACAGTACTGACCTATTTATATCAGATGGTAATTCCACACCTCTACCCGTGCACACATAATGATAATCGCTTCACAGGTTCACACGCTAATTAACAAATATATCGTAATTGGGCCAAAGGCATCATTGGTACATCACCTTCCAATTATCACATGCAAGGTTTATTGGCATGAAAAGGGAGAAAGATCAAAAATATTCCTTGTTGTGAAATACATTAACAAAGGAGTGAAAATAAAGTATATCAGACTTTTACTGTTCCAGTTTGTAAAACATATTAGCAACATTTTTATAAATCTGCCCTAGAGTCATGACACTCATTTCTCTAAGTACTACACTAAATGATTTATATCCATTTAACAGGGTATCTAGAATATCTGTTTTAGGCTAATCATTTTAACATTAATAGGAACAACAATATATCAGTTATACCTGCATTGGTTTTTTTCACTTCTTCCTTGAATTCATGTCAGCACAAATGTAGTAGGGTCTAAACATTTGAGAAGTTCAGTTTGCTCTGTTTATAGAAGCTGGTAAAATTGCATCTGTTAGTTTTCTCTTTTTAACGTCTACACATTTAAACATTTTTGTACTAAAATTTGTACATTTATTCGGCAGCTAAGTATAAGCTGATTAGCCTAAACTTTGCTGTTGCAATCATACAGTAACAGCATGGGTATGTGACTTAGGGCACAACCAAATATATCGTTGTATATGTTTCAATGACAGGTTTTCGCATGCTAGGATAATATAAAAAAATTGTAAGAAAAAAAAATACTCCATTTATAAAGTGACTTTGGGCATTTAGCAAAAACATTAAGAGGATCAAATAACAGTGGCAAGTACGATAACGTAGGCCTGCCTAACAGTTTGGAATGTAAGCATCTCTTTCTAACTTTGCCAAGTTCCCCAGTTATATTTATGCAGGGCTAAATTTTTGTTGGTGTGGATAAGCTTTTGCCATATTTGACACACACACTTACCTCTTTGTACCCTGTAGCAATTGCAGGACCAGAAACCTAACACTGCTGCATCCCCCAAAGCTCTCATCTCCAGCTTGATCATTAGACAGCCACTGATGCACACATAGACGTTACATTGTCCCTGGTGTCTGGGTCTATTCACAGTGGTATCTTATATAGTGCCAAATTCTAAAATGCATGGTACATGTGCCAAGCAGTGTAGGCAAAATACAAAAAGTCACCAGGAGGCAAGAAAAAAGCTTTTTTTTGGCATGATCTTACATGTCTATTTTGACAGACCTCTACCTCCTGGTGATTTTTTATGGGAGGAGAGCTTAGTTCTATTTTAATAGTTTTGTTGTAGACAAGAAGCTTTACAAGGGTGACAATGGTCACACTAGTGGTCCAAGTTATAGGCAGGGTGCAGAGCAATGCCACCTCAGCATCACATTTCACTAAAACTATTCATTCATATAGCACAGCAAGACAGAAAGAGTCACAGAAGTATTTATATAGCTTTCCGGATTTCTTGGCAGGTAAAACAGGTCAACTCTCTCAACAGTTTATTTCTGGTATTTCATCTTTTTATTCTCTGTATATTAGGCACAGTAGGCTATATTTTCACATAGATCTGTAATTAAAAGCACAATGCACATGGACATTCACACTTATATCGACATAAGAAATAATTATACCTTGAGTTGGTATTAAGGAATCAAATATGCATTACAATTTAAAAGAAAAATGTGTTTTGTAGTAGTTATTATTGTAGTAGTATTGAAGTTATAGCTCTAGCTCTATTTAATGTTTTTTAATCTGTTCTTCATCATTTTAATTTTAGGTATATGAGCCAGTTTTGTAAGGACAGTCTTTTTATAGAGTCTGATAGAGAAGTAGAAAAAGAATACAGATAAAATAAGAGCAACTTTAAATAAAAACAATGCACAAAAAATAAACATAAATACATTTAACCATTAATACATTAGAAACAAGGTCGTAGGCACAATGTCAGTCCAGGCAGCATACACTCACAGGGTCAGAAACAAGCAAGGTCAGCAACAGTAAATCACACAAAATGTACTTACAAGCAGCAAGTTAGCCCAGCTTACCTTTACAACACGCACCGGGGACTGGGATCAGATAGGCTATAGAGTCCCAGCAGCCAATGGTAATGTAGGATAAAAATCTGCCTCTAAAATACCCTTCAGCTGTGCACAGCCTCAGAGTGTGTGCTGGGGATGCCGATAAAATACATCAGGGTGCACGGCTAAAGGGAAGGAGGGGCTGCTGCTAATTTTTAGTTCTCTTAGCTGCTGCAAATTGCTGGACAGAATAAACAGTGTTTGATCCTAGGAGGGTGGACAGCACACATGACTGCTGGACAGATAAGCATCTCTTAATATGTGATAGCTATGTTCTGTACAGAAACAAGAACCACCCAACACTGGAGGAGACAAGGGGATGGGGAAGAACACTGCCCATGATCAAAGGGAAGAAAGCTGAAATAAAATTGTACATACTAAAAATAAAAGAAATTTGGACTGTAGCTTTCCAGGAAAACAGATAAATACACATTGGAAACTCTTGTAAACTCTTGTAAATTGTAAACTATTTACTGTTTTACCTGCTTCCACTTTTTTGCTTGCTGATTCACCTCCTGCCTTTTGGATGACAATTTTAAAGCCTAACCATTGTCCAATGTGCAGGTTGGAGGCAGATCTCACACAGCAAGCTGCAGAGCTAAACTAGACTTTACAGACAGTAGGGATATGGGAATTACAAGATTGCCTAAACAGAGCTACAAATCATGTAATATATGCATTCCAATAGTATTTAGCTTTTTGCCTGGAATTCTTCATTATGATTTAACTAAATAGGCTCATTCAGAAAGAATGTGAAATCTTCAAACCCTTTACTTATACACAGACCAGTTATTCATTTTTGTATTATATTTGTGTTACACTGGGTTGTACTATATATTTTACTTTTAAATGGTCTGCATGATAATTTTAGGGTGCATCTGCAAAAATTATATAAAGCTCTTTAAATGTTAGCTCTAATCTGCTATTTATAGCAGCTTCATGCCACCCTGAAAGTTCAGTAAAGGCAATGCTGGGTATGTTAACTGTCAATGAAAGCTACAACTCCTTCAATATTTTTTTCTATAAATTATATTAAATAAACTTAAATCGAATACATCAATGCATTCATATTTTGTATATGTGTTTATGGGAGCTGTGTGTACAGGCCAATATTAAGGAAACCCCAATGACAAAAAAGTTGATGAGCAGTTTATGACTCTCAGGTCAGTATATTAGACAATAATAATAATCTATTAACCTATCTGTAAGGTTGACATTCATCCCACTGGCCACCATTATAGGAGTTATTCTCCCTACCTAAAATAACTCCAATGTTCCAAAGTTGTGCATAATGTAATTATAGAAGGGTTCCCTGAAAGATATTTCAAGAGGTTCTCCTATTTAAAAAGGTTGATAAACACTGCATTAGGGTTACAAATTTATTAATATACAGTTTTGGGATAGTTCCTTATTTTTCACATTTTGATGTTTTGTGTTTGAGCTTTTTTAGACAATAGCAAATAAAAAAAACAAAAATATAATCAATTTTTAAATTGCAACTTAAACAAGGAAAGCAGAGCATTGTCACCTTTATGGAGGAAAAAATTACAAAAGAATGAATGCGCCCAACACATCCAAGGAATGTATTAGTTTACATTTTTCATGGGTTTACATATGCTTCCTTGTGATACTAGGGCTAGTGTCAGACTGAAGTAGAAGAGAAACTGTGCCACAGAGTTTAGTTCACTGTTTATCAACCAGGGTTTCTCCTGAGGTTGTTAGGGGAGCAGTCTGTGCCTCTCTGCTCAGTTTAAGTGACACCAATGATCTTTATGGCAATCTGTAAGTTGACATGCTTCCCAATGGCCATCAATGTAAGAGGCATTCTTCCTACTGACCATCACACTAATATACTATACTACTATAATAGTAAATATAACAGGGGTTCCCTGAAGATCTGAAAGTATTCTTTCAAGGGGTTCCTTTATGTTAAAAAAGTTCACTGGCTTAGATGGAGAAGCAAGTATAAATGCAGCCCTTGTATATTGCAGCATGCTTGCGTTCAACCAATTATCCTCCATGGGGCAAGAAATACAAAGAATGTCCTGCACACAGTCCTATGAAATATATCAGCACTTCATTCAATCAATACCACAAGCCTTGAAGATTTAGTAATGCTCACTAAAATAAAAGGCTCTACAAAATAAATTAGTAAAAAAAAAATCCAACAAATTAAAATTCCATAATTGCAGCACTTGGATGTCACTTGGATGAACTCGCTTGTGCAATACCATGAACTGAAAACAAAGACATTCCTTGTCAATATAATGAAATGTTACAATGCAAATTATTTCCCATTTACAGCATTGTGAAGAACAATCAAAAGCACGCCTAGCTTATGCATAAAAATCAAAGCGGGAAAAAGACTGGATTCCCCTATTATTATTAACTCTGTCTGCTGGGTGAAATAGTTGTTCCAGTTTTTTTCTTCCACATTTGCTAAATCAGTCAAGTCAGAGAAAACTATTTAATCATTTCCATGTAAAATCTATGGGTAATGCATGTGGTTCACATTTATTGAATTAACAAAAAATGTATTTTTTTGTGAAAGATTTTCTCTGTAATCCCAAGACTACCTACATGTTAGATAAATGTTGCCCAAGATGAATGCTTGAGCTCATCATGGATACTTTTATGTAAATTGAACTCTAGCTCTCCAGTAAGTAGATATAACCCCTTCTTTGCATAGTTATCTTTGTACTTGGATCCATTGTGCAGTGGACTTTATTTCACTTTAACCTACAGGTACTACCCCACCATACCCTATTCATGGACAGTAAAAAGAGAATCAGCACAGTGATGAACTCATCTCCCGCTTGCTCTGCTCTGTCCACTTATCAGCATGCTCTCTCCTCATGAGCCTCTTTGTACTTTGCGTTTTACCTTCTCCCACTCTAAGCCCTTTGGTACATTATGTGTAGCTGACTGCAGAAGGCAAATTCCAATGAGATCTAACATGTAAGTTTGTATCTAATGACAAATACATCAATCAGAAATATAGGAAGTCACATATTGCAGGCTACAGGTAGCAGACTCACCCATACTACACATCAGGGGGTATCTGCAATGTACAGGTGGGTTTTGCTTACTTTTTGCAGCGTTTACTAGAAAGCATTACATGCACTGATTAGTTTCACTTGTTGGCAGGAATGACATTCCCCTTAAATAATTGTGCTAATTTATTATGATTTGCAAATTACTATTTTCATCACATTGCCAATAACATAAAAATGATGAATGTGTAATTTAATGCATGCTACTGGTAATTACATTTTATATTTTAAAGCTTTTAAAGCTCAATATACTTAAATGCCAGTAACAATTTACACTTTTTCCAGGATTGCTAAACAAATCCAGAAAATATGAACTGACTTGTAGTGACTCATTGAGATTTCCATGCTGTTATATCAATTTTTCCTGATTGATTCCATAAGGAAGAACTGCAAACAGAAAGTTCTCAAGGTTTATAAATATTAAAAGCTGAAAAAAGCTGAGGTCCATCAGCTGCCACATGCTTGTTAGCCGAACACATTCTGAATTTAGACAAAGAGGAGTGAAATGTCTTCCTGTTTCTATTTCCCCACATTTTAGTATATGTGATTTTATATATATATACAAAATATATATATATATATTTATACACTGCCTGGATACAAAAGTTCCCAAGCCCATGGGTGCAGTGTGATGATATGGGGTTGTTGTAGGTGGGTAGGTCAAGGTTCAGCAAAGTTATGTCCTCAAAAAATGAGCTCAGCTGACTACACCAAAGTTACTGATTGACCAGGTTTTTGCAAAGTCCCCATCTCCTATAAATACAGAGCTATATGTCTCATGGAATCACTGTACGCCAAATGTAACTGCTAGTTATGTTCGAGGTATATATAGTCTGAAGGTTGAGAAATCAAAGATAACTGTACTGACACAGTATTACGGTATGTCTAAATCCAATAATGATATTTAATTTATTCCAAGTCAGATTCCCAGGATGTGGTGGGTGCGTTAGTTCTCTGTTTTTAGACTACATTTATTTTATTTAGCTTGTATCTTCTCATACACTGGAATGAAATCTAAAACAAAAGGGTTGATTTATTAAAGGTTTTTAATCTGGTCAGCCAAAGTGGACCTACACTAAAATGTTTACTTTACATAAAAGGATAGATAACTCTTTTATTTTAAAATTTCCCCCCCTCCCCTTTTGAAGAACTGTAAATAAATGACAGAATGGGAGCGCAGAGCCTATTAGGATACCTCCGTCAAGTATCCCAGGAGGGATCGGGCATACGCAAAAGGGTCTTTTTCCTGCAATGGGAAAAAAAAATGCAGATCTCACGCATGTGCAGTGAGATCACCACTCATTTCTTATTTACAATAGGCTACATCACCCAATCTCCTGCCTGCGCTGAGCGAGATCAGATGACATAACCAGAAAAAGAAGCTGGACGAAAATAGTGGCACTCAGCGCGCAAAAAAGAGTTACAGGATGGAGCGGGACATATCAAGGAATCTGCAGAAGTGATGGTAAGTTTGATTTTTGTTTTAGTTTAACTCCACTTTAACAAATTGAATTATCACTCTGCAAGAGATTATTCACTAGGCTTACTGAATGAAGTGAAGCTTTCCTGACTGTACTCATTCAGTCATGTGCAAACAACAATTATGTTTACCACCCCGGGTGAAAATTGAGGAAAACACCCCCTTACTAAATTTTTTTTGCTATTTCTTGTATTACCAGGGGCAGAAGTTGCAGTTACAGATTTTATCTTCATTGCCAACTGTAAAACTTTTTATTACTCCACACACCCAAAATGCCAATTTTAACAGTAGAGTAGAATTCCTTTGTTGTTTAGAATGAGGGATGCAGGAAGTGAGGACCCTTTAATGTTACTGCATGAAAGGGTTCATGTCACATAGTTTTTATTTTTCCTGGAAATTTTCCCTAAAGAAATACAATTATTTAATCTAAGGAAAGGTCAATTTGGGATAAAAACAATACAAATATAATTAAATCAGTAGCAAAGTTAACTTGATGATGTGGTTGTAGTGTCAGCAGCTTCTATTTATTATTTCACAGGATGTCTGATGCTTAGTATGTACACAAGTGAAGATCATTAATACATGAGAACAGACTATTCCTATCTCAGCAGTGGACGCCATCTGCACTGTATGTGAAAGGAAAGTGGATACATGAAACATATGGAACATATTGGGAAATAAATAAAATTTCCTGACTGCAGACTTTTCTCACCATCTGATAATTCCAAGCTTGAAGGTTCTCCTTTGCATTCTCCCATACAAAATAGTTGCAGAACAAATACATGAAGAAGAAGAGAAAAAGGTTTTTGCTTCAAATCATTTATACAATTACATCTTAAAGGAACTGCAATTAACTTGAAATTATCTCAGCAGATTACTACAGAACTGATAATGTAGGAAGGGTTTTTGGCTTTTGTACAGGGCTGTCTATGGCTTTTTGTGCCTTTAGGCCATTGGGGTGATGTCAATTATCCTTTAAGCTGAAGTTAAACTAAACAAAAATTACAGGAAGAAGAAAGAGAAGTAATGTAGCTTTACCAAATATTGGTTGATTGGGTTCACGAATGAGTGACAACCAATAGTGTGTGAAGAGGAGGCAAGTTTCTGTTCAATGTTGAAAATCTCACGATTGGAACTGCAGTTCAGCTTTACCATGATTTAACATCACATCACCTGGAATTTATAAGTTTCCAAGTCCAAATCTATTGACTGAAAACGTCTCCACTAGAAATAAAAATCAACTTTTAATGCAAAGCCTTTGAGTCACAAGAGTCAATCATTTGCAGAAATAGGTAACACAACCCCTTTTATAAAAGATAGTTATCTCATAGAAGCCACATCCTCACTGTGCGTTGAGTCTACTAAGGAGATCTGAAAACTCTGGCAATGACAGTTTCTGGCTTTCCAATCCTTTTGTTTGCCAATATCTTGCTAACTAACCTTACAAATGGTCATAAGTGAATACAATCCTACCCCAGCCCCCATAGACTTCAGTTGGGTTTGCCACAATGTTTGTGAACTTTGAGAAAGACGTGCAATATTGTTCACAAACCAGAGGTGGCACGGATGGCTCAGTGGCTCTTGCCCTGCAAGACTGGTTTGAATTCTGGACAGGGCACTTCGCAAGTTTGCATGTTCCTCTGGGCACTCTGCCCCCCCCCCCCCCCCATACATACAAAAAAATAAAACTGCTCAAAAACTAAACTCAGACTCAGTCCCAACCTACCGTATATCCCTAATTTACAAAAGACTAACATACAAAGACTTAATAAATAATACATTTCTTTAAATTAGTTGATAAAAGGATTTAATATACAGATATCCTGAAATAAAGTGAAAGTTATTTCATAAGAGGTGAAAGCATGTAGAATAGTGTCAGCCTCACAACATAACATTTCCATAGAGAACAGAACAAAATGCTTTTGAGATGCTGATAAAATAGAGGCTTATGAGAGAAAAATGTTTTAAAATGCTTCATAATAAATAGAGGCATTCAACAGATAAATTATAGTTTCATGCAAAACAATAATGATTTTAAACCAACAGGATATTTTTTTTCCAGAACTTAACATTTTGAGATGAAATAGTAAAGGCATAGAACATTTTCCTTTCTAAATAAACATATTTAACAGTTGTATAATGCTGATTTGTGAGATGCAGTGAGTGAAAAACCAATAAAATCTGTTTCTCACAAGGTTCCCATGTAGTTCCCATTTAATACTGGTGTTATGCTAATTCTTACTGTTAAATAGTCTGCACAGATTGTGTAATAATATACCAGCAATCACTTTAAAACCCAATTAAGCTCATACTAAATAAAAGTCAATAGTGTTTGTGTGCATTAGAATAGTTCAGAGTTTTACTGTTCATTTTGGTTGTAGAGAAACCCTGCAAGAGCAATAGAAACTCTGTCCCCTACCATGTGAGTCACAGCCAGAACCCTCCAGCAAGCTAAGACTTCACTAAAGTAAAGAAAATGTTTGTAACTTTTTTTTTCTCATTATTTTTTTTAAATATATTTGAACATTTACATGTGTTAGAAACACATTAAGGACCCGAGACAAATGAGAGAAGGACTAGATGAAGGTAAGCATGACCAGGTGTGATCTGATATGGGAAGCAGAGTAACCCTCTGTTAAAAGAGGAGGGGTAGATCAGGAGAGGAAGCTAGGCAAGGTGATTGGGTAAAGGGGGGTAAGGTGGTTAGTAGGAAGGGTTAAAAGGAGTGGGGATGGAGTCGAAGGGGGTCAAGCAGTGGAGGATGAAGAGTTCCCCACCCGCAGAAACCTAGAGAAGGGGATTTTATGGCCCTGATTTATGAAAGCTCTCCAAGGCTGGAGAGAATACACTTTCAGAAGTGAAGCTGGGTGATCCAGCAAACCTGAAATAAATCTGGTCCAGGATTCAAAACATTTGCTAGCAAATAGCAAATGATTTCAAAAATCCATTCCATGTTTTATGGAACACCCAGCTTCACTTCTGAAAGTGTATTCTCCCCAGCCTTGGAGAGCTTTATTAAATCAGGGTCTATGGGTGGAAGGTGGGTGGGCAGCTGAGATCCTGGGAGGCCAAAGCCTTTAGAGGGTAGGTAAGAAGTGTTGGAACCTATCTAGGTGTGGTGTCCCAACAGATATTTGGGAGTAGGTATGATTTAAGTGGCTGTTGGGAAGGTGGCATGCGGCAAAACTTTTCATTCCCAAGTCGGTGTGGTGCAGCTGGGAATATTGATTGCTTAGGCCACCCAGGTGTTGGAGGTGTGTGAAGATGCCTTAGAGGACCGGCAGCCAAATGGTTATGTTAAAATTAAGGGAAGGCTTGGAGAATGTGATGCATTTGTTACAAAAGGCTTGGTTATTTAAAAGATCACGTGACTAGTTTTTGGTACCCTGTGTGCCATATACTTCCCATTTACACAGAGTGCACATGAGGCCACAACTTTACTATACAGCAAACATGGAATTACATTACATTTTTTGTAGTCCTTCCAAACAACAATTTTAATTTTCTATTCCCATTCCATTACACAATAAAACCACCACAATATATCAGGAAAACAGCTATTTATGTTCTCCATTCTATAGGCATTCTTCTAGTTTCCAGCTGGCCATTGTGTTTATGTATTCATTTCTGTTACCATGAATACATAGGGAGAAAGAATAACCTATGGATTATGGAAAGT
This sequence comes from Pyxicephalus adspersus, assembly GCF_032062135.1. Taxonomy (NCBI): domain Eukaryota; kingdom Metazoa; phylum Chordata; class Amphibia; order Anura; family Pyxicephalidae; genus Pyxicephalus; species Pyxicephalus adspersus. Next base: position 51,687,346 of record NC_092864.1, on the reverse strand, counting down.
AGCTTGCCCGAAAGAGGGAAAAAAACGCTGATCAAAACTTTATATTGCTAATTTATTACAGGCTGAATCAGCACTAAAAGTCATCCAATTGACATACCACTTGGAGAACACCATCAGCCAGCTGATAATTAAATACAGATCAGGAAGATCTAGTTACACATCCTGTTAGGAGTCATCTCCCTCTGTGGGTTAAAGATCACAGTAGGCCATCCTGTTTAGCACAGTCTCTCATGCAACATTTAATAGTCATTATCCCCACTAAATTGTTTAGGTCCTCTTGCAGTTCATTGTTAAACTAAAGGAAAAGATCTCCAGAGACTTGACAAAGATATTTTTAGCTGTATTTGTTGAAAGATTCAAAACAATTCCCTGTGCTACAATAATTTTACTTCTGAAGTCGAAGTCCGTAGCACATCACGCTGAGTCAGCAATAGCAGCCTTATTTTCTGAAATGTCATTTCCTATAGGTTTCTTTGAAGAAAACCTTTTGAACATATTCCATTTTAAGCTGCAGTTTCTTGTAACTCATGGCTAAAAACCCTGGGCAATAGCTATTACTTCATTCTGTTAACTTTGCAACCACCAAGAGTTGAAATTTACCATTAAAATACTTTTTAAATGGACTTAATTCATAATGACAATTTAAAAAACACACAAAAAAGGATATACATTTCATTTTGTTTGAAAAACAGAAGTGAGGATGTATTAATGAATATAGTTTCAAAATGTTATACAACTTTTCCTACATAACTTTACTCATTACAAAACCGCAATAATGTACTAGTTAATGAGGAGCTACAACTTTAACAACTAGCAGGTGTTTCTAATGCTTAGAAACCAACAGAAAATAGCACTATTTAGTCTTTATTGTGATGTTTTAATGGTCTTTGAGTACACTTTCTTACTCTACACTCAGAATTGTTTTCAGGACTTTAAAGGCACAAACATATACATAAAACATTGTTTACTCCGATGATTAAAGAATAAAAGAAACATACATTTTATTCATATATTCTTTATGATATATATATATATATATATATATACACACACACATGTATTCATTCTCATCTATTATTGTTGACAAGTTTCAACCTTCTCTCTGCATCTTCAAAAGAATTTCTGATGGGAATACATTATCACAACTACAAACAAGCACAGCAACCCATTAGTAGCATTCATAAACAAGTTATCAATTTGAAAATGTTATACACAATTTATTTTCACTTACATAATAACTTTGCTGCTAAAAAATAGAGGTCATTGGATGACGTGAAACTTGCTTGTGCCTCTGCCATCACTGCTTCTCACTAAAAGAAAAAACAGTTTTAAGAATCTCAAAGACCCGATATTTGCACAGTTACATACTAAGATATTAGGCTGTCATATGCCCCCACACTCATTTTTCTATTTCATCTGGCAGGGGGCAAAGCCAGGAACTTCTCAGCATATATATATATATATATATATATATATATATATATATATA
>NC_092864.1:51631305-51685851 GCF_032062135.1 Pyxicephalus adspersus | reverse complement strand
AAAGTGATCCACACACAAAAAGTTGGTATATTATAAATATATATATATATATATATATATATATATATATATATATATATATATATAAATAGTACTTGAAAAAGTACTTTATTTTGTTGTAACCAATAGACACATTTCTTGACAGTCAAAGGGTTAGTTTATATCTGATCTACTTTGTCTAACTTCTAGGTATGAACCCTGATTAAATTGATTAAATAACAGAGAAGACAAGATCGTAACTGTTCATTTATAATATTGCTCTAGTCATGACTGGTTCTCTCTTCAGCAGGCCTAGACCAATATTTGGATTTCTAAATCAGGAGATGAGCTGATTTGCATATTAGTAGCTATAGAAAGCTTTAGAAACCGAGACAAATATAAAGTTTTATATTCATAAATCTAAAACAATATTAGATGCTATGAAATGTATTTGTTTAGGATGAAAATCTTTTTTGAAAAACTTTTTTGTGAAAACAGTATTTTTCCTAATTAACCCTAGATTGTGATCTAAATGCAGTGACATTTCATACAAGTGTTAACATTTCAGTAGCATTTCCTCATGTTCTGATTTCCTCTAAGCTATTGTTAAGACTGTACCTATTATGGAAATCTCTTGAATGGCAGCAGGAGATAAACCAAACACATGGGGGAGAGAGGTTTTATAGAACTGGCTGTCATGCACTCAGCAGCTTCACAATAAGGACCATGTCGGTCTGACACATTACTAGCTCAAATTATTTTCTTTGGTAATCTGTAAATATACAAAGCTGCTTCTGTAGCTGACCACAATACATGGCTATAAGTGTCGCAATGATCATGAGCAGCTCTTGCAGCTGTTGATTTTGTAGCTAGCTGCAATTGTTGGAATTGACTATGCACAGATTTATTCATTTATTTGTCAAATGCTGAAATTCCTAGGATACAGATCTCCTATTGCCCGAATTCCATTTTTCTAACAAAGATACGGAGAGAGATTCTGTAGCTGCAACAAATCCCTAATTTACCATTGCAATAATGCTTGCCACACACAACATAATTATCATGTTAGATCAGTGTTTCTCAACAATTTCTAACATATGGAATTTCAGGTCTTCAGGGATTCTTTGTTATAATTACTATATCCATAACTCACAGTATATTAGTGTGGTGGTCATTGGGAAGAATGCCTCCAACATTGCTGACCAGTGGTAAGAATGTAACCTATACAGATAGCCAAAAAGATCATTGGTGTCAGGTAACTAACATGAGAGTCACAAACTGCTCATTGCAACCTTTGGATAAACCCTATGGCCCTGATTTATTAAAGTTCTCCAAGGCTGGAGAGAATACACTTTCAGCAGTGAAGCTGGGTAGGCCAAGATTGAAAACATTTGCTAGGTATAGCAAATGACCTTTAAGATATCCATTCCAGTTTTTCTGGATCACCCAGCTTCACTGATTAAAGTGTATTCTATCCAGCCTTGGAGAACTTTAATAAATCAGGGCCTATGTGTTAGTGTAACACATGGGATTCAAACCTGTAACTTAGTGCTGCAAAGGCAAGAGTGCTAAACACTAAGCCAACTGTGTATTTAACTTAACTTCTTCAGGCTAACCAAAAAAATGCCTATTATGAAGCTCTGTAATTGTCAATACATCAATATTTACAAGCAAAGTAATTGGCTTTGGCCTGCTGTCCAACTCTTGCCAGGGCGGAAGAGGAAAAAGCAGCATGAGGTGCCAGTGGGTAATGAGCAGATAAGAAACATACTGATAGAAAGGAATAGTGGCAGAAGGATAATATTATCAAGATAATGTGTTCAAAAGGAGAATGTTGAACGATGCTAGCCATCAGCCTGAGGAATCTGGAGGGAGAGAAAATTACCATGAAATTTCAGGATTATTATTATTATTAATAAAAAGGATTTATATAGTGCCAACATATTATGCAGCGCTGTACATTAAATAGGGGTTGCAAATGATAGACTAATGCAGACAGTGATACAGGAGGAGAGGACCCTGCCCCCAAGAGCTTACAATCTAGTAGGTGGGGGAATTTACACACAATAAGAGGGGGATTGAAGCTGAATATTGCAGAAAACTTTGTACCCCCCACACTCAACTGTTCAGATTACAGGATTGCTCTTCTTTCAGGCTGAATGATCCCCGTTGTTAGTTTAACTTACATCCAGGATCGCTTTACCTTTCATCATAGGATAACTTGAGGGAGAACAACAGAACTCTGCAGCGATTAGGATCTTACTGTTAACAAAGTCTGGAGTTGTATTTAAAGCAGAACTTTCAACCAAAAAAAAATACCAAAACAAACCCGTACAGGTGTAAAGCCATCATTCTTTGAGCAAACTGAGACAAACAGGTCCTGCCCTAGGGTGAACTGGACAGCGGGTGCAGTCATCTTCTTCCTTCTTGTTCTTACCTCCACTCACACTGCACAGGCATGAGATCAGGTGTTGCACCTTTCAGAAAATGTAAAAAAAAAAAGTGCCATAAAGCGTATGTGAGATTGGCACATTTTTTACATTATAGGAAAGCTCCTTCTGTGAATGCCTAGGAGATGGAATACTCAGAAGGCCTCCTGGGTTACGTGACTTAGGTATCCCAAGAGGCTCTGGGTTTCCAATTCAGTCTTTACTGAAAGAAGGATGGGGGGGTCTTTAAAAAGTATTAAATAATTAGAAAAAGCACCCTTTTTATAAAGTAAAAAACTTGGTGACAGGTCCGATAAACAGACAAAAAGTAATGGTGAGTGATAATATGGAGATCTGAGTAATCAAGTGTTTTGAAGTGAAATTGAATATGTTTATACAAAACCCCTTCAATGAATATGTTACACTCTACATAAGGAACCCATCAGCCTTTTACTGGTTTCTGTCCAGGGTTCACAACAACACAACAAGGTCATCCTCCTACAGCTATGCCCAATGCCAGAATCTAATGTACCTGGAAGTACACAATGGACCTCTTTTGATATAATACAAATGTATTTTCCAAAGTTCATATTGCATCTCTTAAAAAAGCTCCGTACATAAAACACACTTAAGCCATTTTGCGAAGGAACAACAATTGTTTTCCTGTGAGTCACTAGCACAAAGACAACACAGAAAGACCTTTCTACTGACAAAAGCCAATTTATGAGGTTCCTTGTGTATCTTCTCAAGCAGAGCTTTATGGCAGAGCTCCAGAGCCGCATGATGTCACGTCTGTGATTTACTAAGAAGAAAGACATTCTAATTCTCTGCTGCTAATTTTAGATTTATTTTTTAAACAAAATTCCACTTCCTGAAACAAAAAATATACATTCTCATGTCTTTGTCTCTTGTTTCATTTAGTATATGAGAATGAAATACTGTTTATATTGCATTTTGTAGATGTTTAGATTTCCTGGAAAGCTACAAACCTACTTTTTAACTGCACCCGTTTATGTGTGAATTGTGCTTTACATTGGATGATTATATCAAAATAACTGTTTTTACCAACAAATGATATTTACATAACATGCAGATGTAACAATATTTCCCACAGAAAGGGGTCCCTTCAGTGTTTACTGCATAAATTATTTCAAGGCCTTTCAGCCTTTCTTTAAATCTCTTCCAAAACAATAACAAAAAGGTTGGGATTCTTGGCATTACTTTGGATGTGCAGTATTAAAATGTTGGTAGAATGGTAGAAAGGGCAGCATGGTGGCTCAGTGGTTAGCACTCGGGCCTTTGCAATGCTAGGTTCTCTCCCTGATTGTGGGAGTTTCCTTCTGGGTACTCTGGTTTTCTCCGACATTCCAAAAACATGCAGTAAGGTTATCAGGCTTCCTCCCAAAATTGACCTTAGACTGTGGTAATGACATATGACTGAGATAGGAACATTAGATTGCGAGCCCCATTGAGGGACAGCTAGTGACATGACTATGGACTTTGTACAGCACTGCGTAATATGTTGGTGCTATATAATTACTGTGTTATAATAATAATGGTAAGATTCTCATTGCAGTATACCTGTATAATCAGGAAAAATATTTTGCTCCTTATGTGAAGCCTTCAAATATTTGAATGTTCCTATGTCTAAATTGTTGTAGGAGATGCTGTTTTGGAATAATCTCCTTTTACAATAGCTTCTCCAAGGCCTCTATATTTAAAACAGGGAATCTGACATTTCTTTCAAACATTCCCTGGTGAACAATCAATTACTGCCATAGAAACACATCGACCTGAAAGATTCTCCATGTTTGAGGGAATGTCTGATTCCCAGCTTTATATTTGAAATCCTAAATTGAATTTTGTGACAGCGCCACTAGGAGCTGACATTTTCTTCCTTCTTCTTGTGTCTTCTGCCTACGTCACCTGATCTTTGGGGGCCGTATGCTACTGCAAAACACTGAAAAAATAAACACATGCGTTAGATTGGCACCTTTTTTTTTCAATGACTGAAAAGCCCCTTCTGCGCATGCTCGATCTTGGGTTTGCGCAGAAGAAGCATCCTGAAGCCTCTTGGCATTCATTAAGTATGTTTCCCTGAAGGTTCTGCACTCCCATTCAGTCTTTACGACCGCAGCAATAAGAACAGAAGGGGAGGGGATTTGCCTTTTTAAAAAAAAAAAAAGCATTAAATGAAACAAAAACAAAATATAAACAAACTTTTTATAGATAAAAGGGTTATCTACCCTTCTATATAAAGTGAAAATTGTGGTGATAGGTCTTCTATTAGTAACAGTGGTTTATGATTTGTCCCAATGCTCATGATTGTCTCTTTATTAGACCACTTGCTCTGCCTATAAATGTGTAGAAACATATACATAAAGTAATTCATAAAAAGAGAATTCATATTCTTATCATTGGATGTTACTAAAACCATACAATATGAATACAATACACCTTGCCATAGTGGTCCTGTGCTAATCCACAGATACAGTGCAGTTAATGAGCATTGTCACCCGAGAACAGAAAGTGCATTACTGGCAGATTTACCAAGACCTAGAGAGCTGCAATATATAGTAAACCATTTTTGTTTTAGGGTTTAGGCTTTAAAAGCTGCTAAGTATATTCAATAAGTGGCAGGTACATAGAAATATATATAACTGTAACTTTTCCAGTTGTTTCTAAATTGTGTAGTTCTGCAAAGCATATAAAAGATAAGAAATTAAGGTTTTGGAGAATGTGAAAATGTATAGTTCGTGGTAGGTAGAAAAAAAGAGCCAAGCCACTTAATAACCAAACACAATAGATTGGGTGTTGAAAAGAGATCTAGTACAATGAAAAATTCTTAGAGAATGTGCAGAAAGGTTGCTTTTGTAAAAAAAAATGTCAAGAGATATTTTGCAGTTGCTTAAATTGGATTATAAAATTGCTAAAGCTTTTAGCATTAGGGCTATCCTGTTCTGTAGAGTTAAGGTAAGAAACTGACACTATGGTCAGAAATGCCAGTTAACATGAATATAATATTCCCATTACCATGATTTAAATATTTATTAATAATTTTGTACAGACAAGTACAAGGGCAAGGCATAGGCCAGGCTTTGCTTTCCCCTACTCATCATCAAAGGTCATTAATGCCTCGATCCCTGGTGCCCAACTCAAGGCCCAATGGCAATTATTGTTTAGCTGCCAACCCTAAACTAGGATCCTGTAGTTATATGGCCTTTTTTATTTCTTTCACACTATTCTACTTTTTTCTATGCTGTCCATTTCTATTGTTTTTGTTCCTGTTTTATGATGGATCTTGTTGAGAGTAATATTAGAGGGAGAATGTTATAAAGGAGCTTTAGGGAGCACAAATGTGGGAACATTGGTTTGTAAGGTGACTGATATAACAACATTTTTTCTAGAAGTCTGGTGTAATTGTCTTCAGGGTTAAAAGGTCTGTATTGTGAGCTAATGATTTATTTTAACCTTATACTATACCATTGATTGATATACAGTTGCTATATTACTGTAAAATATTTATTTTTGCATGTTTTTAAAGGAAACGAATTGCATGGGGTACCCCCTATTTTTAATAGCTCACATTTTTATAAGCTTGGGACCATTGTGGATAGGAAATGGGGGCAGCAAGCATGTGTGTCTCCCTCCTACACAAAGAAGGCCCTTATGAAATCTGGCTTGTCAAAAAAAAAGAAGGAGTCAAAAAGTGTGTACGCCCCTTCCTTCCTTGGTAAAAGCAGATCTAAGCCTACCTATACCAGTGGCAAGGGCAACCGTTGGGTAAGAGGGCTTCATCAACACAACGTGAACCCAGTGGCATAGGATTCCAACTTATTGGAATCTGATGCAATGTGTCTCCTACGACATGTTCTAAGTTTCTAACAACTCCAAAAGCATATCTGCAATCTGTAGTCATCTTCAATGTCTTTGTTATCTGACCACTTCCTGTAGCAATATCATCACTGAATATTATAAGTTGCCTTTGGTAACCTATACAAAGAACATAGAATTCATTTATGGATGCACAGTGCTTGTAAACCAGCCTATTAGTGCCTATAGTAGTCATTAAGAATTGTTTCATATATTACCTCATTGTGCATTTACTGGTAAACTTCCTTTTTTTTACTGCAGTTTAAAATTATTCATATCAAATAGAATCATGTTTCTAAAGAATAACAATTAGTATTTAATCAAAATGGCAACTTAAAATTAAGTGACAGGGACATACAACCTTGCACTTGTTTAGTCATGGTTCGGTTGCCTTTTTACCACTTTAGCACATTTTGCATGAAGCTTTCTTTAAAAATCTATTGCAGTAGTTCTAGAATGACATATACATCTGTAGGATAAAAACAACATGGTGCATAAGGAACCATAGGGAAAGATTTGTCCATGTTCTGGAATGATGGCACAATTTTCTCAGAAGTAATCTGTATGTTCAGAGAACGATAGAAGCAGCTAAACACAAGCTGTACAGCAAATAACACATGTCTGAGGACAGGCAGTAGGAGTATTGGCAGACAGATATTTGGATGATTGTGTATGCTGTCCAGGAAACAAGAATGACAAGACTACTGTATTTTGCCAAAGGCTCATGATGTTTTTACTCAGTCTGTTCTTGTTCTTGTTACAAACACACGTTCACATAAGAGGTACAAAGATAAATGTGCAAAATAGATTGCACCATATAAGCCAAGTATTGTCAGTTATTTTGACTGCTTTGGAAATTAAAATATGGTTGCTATGGGTTATTCAACCTGGTTATGAACCTGATTTTTGCAGCGATTTCCCTCAAGTCCTGTCTTGTATATCTTCAATGTAAGGAAAATACCCTAATTTATGAAGAATTTAGCTGTTCCTAAAAAAGTCAGGAAGAGAGCAAATGACTTATCAGTTTTGTCTGTAGTCATCCTGCAGACATATTACTAACTTCCCATGTTTTGTTCTGCTGCGTGTGGAGGGGGCCATCTTGGTAGAGGCAGGGATTTACAAAATGTTTATTTTTCAGGATACAGCATTGCTACTATTATTATTTTCAAATTTTTACTATGAAATAGCAAATCTTTACTGTTTGAGTTTAGATCTATCTTAAGAGTGATATTCAAATTGTGGCCAGGCAGGAGACAGAGGCAGATGTTGATAATAGTCATATATGGTTGTCTCATGTGTAATGCTATTTACAATTGAGGTTTTAAAGGGCTACTCCATGTTTACTTAAACTAATATTAACTTTCTGAGTTCCCCTAAATTATTTCATACTTTCCCTTCCCACCCCCCTCTAAGCCTGCTGTTTACAGCATGTTAAACAAATTGATGCTGGACACCATGCAAGGCTGTATATACCGAAGGGGGCCATGGCACGGGGTAAGTAAGCATCTGATGGGGGTTAGCCTCCCTGGCGGACTGATTACGTCCATGCTTTTCAATGTCAAAGCAGTACATTGTTTTAGATTTCCCACCAGGTCATGCGCCCAGCGCACCACCCCTGCATGCCTTTACAATGCCACCCCAAGTGTGGCTTGGGGTTACCACTTTTGGTACTGAAAATAACCCCAAGCCTCACTCGGGAATACTGCCAGGGAGGTTAATAGCAAGTTTAGATTAGTGAGGCTGGGTAGGGATGCATTGAGATAGGCATTTGGAGTTAGTTTAGGTATACTTGGTATACCTGGAGCTGCCCTTAAAGTATGAACACACATTATTAAACTATATAGTTGTAAGCTGACGCAAAAATTTGTGAGAACAAATTTTGAAGTGTTTCTCCTTAAGAGTTGCATTTCTTAACACATAAATCAGTTTCTTTTTGTTACTAACACATTAATGTGGTCAATATATGGTAGCTTTGTTTCCACGGCTAATTCAAAACAAACAGAAAAGAGTTCACGCCCAATGGTCTGTGGTTAATTATGTCCTGTTTCCCAGCATTATAGCAACAAAATATACATTTACTAAACCACTTCCACAATTTATACTAAAAACTTCAAGTAAGTATTTTCCCAGCATGGGTGTTACTAGCACTGAGCAGCCCAGGGCATATACCCCCGATACTTTGCTAGCAACCCCCCCTTCCCCCAGTGTAGTTTTCAATCGAAGTAGCCTATCAAATTATCCTACCAGTAGGGTTAAGGTTATGCAGTTACCTGGAAGGTTATTGTTAAGGGGTTAGTAATGGATACATAGGTTAGCTGCAGAAGATGGGTGCAGAGATGGGCTGTGGATAGGAGTTTAAAGTAGAACTATGGATTGGGGATGTAGAAGATAACTGTTGATGGGGGTACAGATGTTAGCAGTGAAGGGGGGTTACAGAAATGAGCTGCAGACAAGAGGTACAGAGCTGAGCTGTGGATAGAGGATACAAAGGTGTGGAAGGGGTTCACAGGTAACTTGTGAATAGAAAACAATGGCTGTGACCAGGGGGTGAGCTGTGGATGAGGGGTTCAGAGCTGCAGAATAGCAGTGCAGAGGTTAGCTTTGAGCAGAAAAATGGTACAAAGCTGAGGGCTGGTGTCACAAGTGGAAAAAGGTGAGACGGGGAAGATTGCTTGGAGAGAGACTTTTGCTTAATGGATAGGGATTTTTTTTTTTTGCTGGGGGAGGGGGGTGTAGGAGGAAAGGCTTTGCTTTGGGGGTAGGACAAAATATGTCTAGTTGTAAAGTTTAATTTTTGGCATAACAATGGGTAAAGCAATCAGGATCATGACATGTATTTAGTACATTACATACTCTGAACCACCACACACTGTATGATCTACTATGTTACATACTCCATACTTTCATTTATTGCTTATGCATGTCTATGCTCAGTGGAATGTACTCCTGAATGTTTCACCCTGTAGAGAGGTATATATTGTGTATTCCTGAGATCTGTACTCTGCATACCTAGCTGTACATTACATAATTCCATCTACTGCACTCTGTATACTGAGTTGTAAGTTACATTCCCCTGCTCTTTGCAGATAACTATTATTGAAATTGTACATTGTACATTGTCTGTCAGTACAGTGTCACCAGACCAATCGTTCCCCATGGTGTGCCACATACACTGCATCTATACCCTCCCCTGTTCAATCCTAGCAATGGCTGAAAATCTTAGGAATAGTTATGCTGCTTTTAAAAATTTTAGACTAAATTTTTGAAAGCTTCATTAAGATAAAAAATTCAATTAATAAAAAAATGCATTAGAAAGTAAATCATTTAAAATTGCCCAACTGTCTCAACCTCATTACTACATTAGTTTCCAGCACAGTACTAACTCCTTCAGTTGGTGATCATCTACTTTATTGCCCATATAATTCTTTATCCCACGTGCACTGCTATTGCTAACTGCAAATTCTTACTTTTATTCTCATAAGGAAAATATAAAATTATGAGTTGAGCAATATTCTAGCGCCCATTTCTTATTAGATATGCTACAGTACTTGGATAAAAGCAGGAACCAAATATAACAGCATAACAGTGCAATGTGATTTCATGGTAATTGAAAGGGAAACAGCCATTAACATTTGGAGCTGCGCTGAACATTGGCCTCCATTCATACTAAGCACATCACCGCTTTGTGAAGCAAAGGCTCTATTGTCAGCGTCTATCTGAATAGATAATGAAATGATTTAAAAATAACTGTGTATGACTTTCTCTTCTTGTGTTAGAGCTCTCTTATGTTTATGGTATCATAGCAGATAAAGCAAGAATTTCAGGGCTCAACAATTCCTCCTATGAAAATTAAAATATGCCATTTACAGGAAAAGTGTTATCATGTAAAATGTTTTTTCTTTAGACCTAATAAATATCTACAATGGCTGCTTTCACAGAAACAGGTATCAATTGAGGTATTTTGAGTGTACTCCTTCATATACACAGAAAAAAATGGTCAAACTATAAACTCATATATACGACATAGATTGTTTATATTATTATCATGTATTTCTATAACATTTATATATAACAGCACTAACTGTCCTTCACAAGAGCTTGCAATCTAATTTCCCTATCATAGTCTAATTGGAGGGAAGTCATTTGACCAACTAAATTGTTTTTGAAATGCGGATAGAGAATTGCATGCAAACACAGGGAGAACATGCAAACTCCGTGCAGATAGTGTCCTGCACAAGATTTAAGCCTGGAACCCTAGTAATATACAGATATGGATAATTAATGGAATGAGTGCTAGTCACTGAACGACCCCCAGGAACAACCAGGGAGTTTTACTTTCTTTAATAGGATGAAATGACTGCATTGTTGTCACCTTTGCTTCTGCTATAGCTGCTTGTCTGTTGGCACAGTTGAATTTGAAACTCCCAAAGGTGTTGCTTGCTGGAGACATTTTAAAGGACGAGGCACCAGAAGACGGAATGCAGAATTGCTGCCTTTAGGGAGGTAAGTGTTTAGTGTCTTCTACTGTAAGGATAGGAAGTGATGATAAATCTCTTCAATCAGGACACAGGTACAAAAAAAAATAATTTGGAAAAGTGTTAAAATGTCTAATAATGTTTTTGTTGTAGTCCATGGGGACAACCCAGCCTTCCATTTCTAGTGTCATAGGCTCTTGTAAAAATCTACAATTATTCACAACTCTATGTAAAACAAGAAAAAATAAACCCTCAGGGCAGAAAAAATGGGCAGATTTTATTTATGGGAAGAATCGCCACAAAGGAAGTTTAACATATGTCCAAAATTTTAATATGAAGTTATCCTTTAATACTCAAATTTGCACAAAATTCACAGTGTTTATTGGGAGCATAAAATAGTAACCTTTACCCATTTTTACAGGATTAACACCTTCACATAACATAAGGAGTTGGCTAGCAAATTATTTGAAGGGCTTTTAAAAGAGGTGAAAATTAAAAAGCTACAAATCGACTTGTTTAAGGTGAAAATGAGCTAAACTGCAATGTAACCTTTTTTTTAAAATTATACTATTAACAACGCTTCAGTTCAAGAGGAGTCAACACGGTGTCTTTAAGGTTTATTGAAGGTGTAAATGATTCTTTCTTGTGGAATTCTGGGAAGAAGCTGGTGAACCTGAAAAGGATAGGAATGACAATAGATGCTGCTGCTTGCAATCCAGAGATGATTCGCAAAGAACATGCAGACCTTACTTGTTAAACAAATCTCAGAACATTTCCATTTCAAGAAGAATACTTCATGCAGTCATTCTAGGCCATGGGCTGTTTAATACTTTCCAATTTTTTTTGCATTCAGACTTCAGATTGTTATTGTAGGGATAAACAAAAGTCTCTTTTGAAGCTGATTTATTACAATAAACAAACGGGTATTTGGCTTTTCAAATCAGCATTTACAGTCGCTGGGACTGTGGAGAAAAATACATAAGGCACCTAAATATTGCTATGAAAATGACGGCTTTTCTATATGTCTGCTGAGAATTCTCAGGGAGTACAGTAATTATTCCTAAAGGGTTAGTCCACCTAAAACTGATCCCAGTAACTACATCAACTAATCATACTAAATAATGTCAAATATGAATTTTATTCTCTTTCCAAAGCTGTTCTGACAAAATATTGTAAGCCCCCAAGTATCTTGTTTCATATTGTGCTGAATTCTATACAGGCTCAATTCATGTGATTGTGACAATATAACTCTGAAATTAGAATGGAGGGAAAAGTTGAAAATCTAGTAAAAAATCATATAATATAGATACAGACATAAAAAAGCAAACATATATCACAAGTACAACATATCAAAAATATACCAAAAATATATACAAATATATTATATATAAAAAAGATCAACAGTGAAAAAATAGAAAAAGCCAATAATGGCAATAATAGTAATAGCAATCGTATTATTTATGTTGACCCAGTAGTCATGATTATAATGAGGATACTGTCTTATATTTTAGAGTACTGAAAAGCAATGTAAAAAATAAACAAAAACCTAGGATGCTGTAGCATATAGTATGTATAAAGGACCTCATGCTAGTAAGCTGGTAACAGTAATACCAATGCAAAATAAAAAAGGGCATATTTTTTTTTTCACTCAAAATGTCATTAGAAAAATCTTTGGTTTATATTCAGGTCGCACCACTAGTTAGCACTATGTCATCATGTACAGTGTGTAACAAACTGACTTGGAATTACAGTTACAGTTGTTTCAAAGAATAAAGGCTTTTGTACTAAATACTAAAGTAATAATTACATTTCAGTAAGTGTGTTCAATAATTTTGTCTTGTGCCATTCCACTTCATTACACATAATTTATGGATGTATGTCAATAACCCTAGTAGAAATACATTTACTGAGCTATTTCCCTCGCTGTAAGTACTCTATTGCAGGAGAAAGCCTTTTTTTTTGGGGGGGGGGGGGGGGGGGGGGTAGTGACAGAGTTATTTTAGCTTGTCAGAAAATTCTTTGGTTTCATATCAGTACATAGATGGTGACTGTATCACCCTGCGAACAAATAGCCTGAATATAATGAATACATAGACCGAAGCCAGCATTCCAATATGATTTTCCCAGCAGCAAATTGCCTTCAGTGTACTTACCAATACTGCTCTGCAAGCAGATATTTAAACATTTGCTTCGTGTCCTTGCAGAAAACACAGTAATTACGTTACTGTGGAAGGCCAAAAATCAACAAAACTGCTACTTGACCCTATTCACGAGTAATGACAGTCAATACAATAATCAGCTAGCCAGCTATTATCCATTTCCATGGCTGTGACAATGTGCATCAGTTTTGACATAGCCAGGGCACCATTATTTTTATACTATTTTGTTGTGATTGATTGTACTTGGACAACACAATAAAACTGAAATATTTAAACCTAGTAGCTATTAGGGAATTTTTCAGTTGTAGGAAAAATAGATGAAATTATAGTTTGTCTAAATTGTGCTGAATGTACTGCGGTTTATTAGGGAGCTGTGCATTTAGTTGCCAACTGTCTTCATTGTCCGAGATTTTCTCTGGAAATGTCACAATTTATTACCATTTTCCCATCTGCAATGTAATATCCCCATTTCTCTATCAAAAGCATGCTTTTGGATGTGGGCAGAGCAGGAAATGAATACAACACTTATCAGGTTTTTACTGCGGTCTGTACCAGAAGTTTTTTTTTTACTTTACATAAAAGGGTTGACAACTCTTTTGTAGGGTAAAAATTACCTTCTTTTTTGGGGGGGGTTAAACCCTTATTTAAAAAAAAAAGGGAAAGCCCCTCCACTCTGTCTTTACCACTGCGGCGATAACGGGTAAAAAAAAAGCACGGTGCAAGATTGGGTGATGTAAGCAGAAGCCTGAAGGTGAAGAAAGAAGACGGTGGTGTCCAGTGCTTCCTCCGCCCTGGGACAAAGGTGGATTACAGGACGGCACAGGACCCAATCCAGGAAAGCTCCAGAGGGAGCGACGGATCTGCAAAAGTAAAGGTGGGTGAGTTTTTTTTTTTTTTTTTTTTTAGGTTTAGTTCTGCTTTAAGTGCAAACAAATTGACAACTTAAAACATTGCAAGCAGGAAGCTCTTCATTGTGGAAAAGACATGCTATATCTATTATGCAATTACACAAACTTTTGTGTCTGTTTTAGATTTCTTTTGAATGCGCACAAACCTATACATACACATATCAGTGTAACTTTTTCATAAAATTCTGTAACAGACAAAATAATTTGCCGTGTGTGAGTTGTCATTTTGGCCAATCATGTTAGACCAAGATATCAAGATGGTGGCACTGAAGGAGAAGTAAGCTTATTCCTGCTTTAGGACCATTGCTTTTACTTCCTGCCCATGATGACAAAAAATAAGAAAAAATGTTTTCTAAAACAGATACAGCAACAAACAAAACATACCTTTTTAACATTGCAAATGGCTGGTTCAAATACATAGCATAGGAATTAAATTGTTTTGGGGATAACTGCCTGGGACTGAAACATGAGGGAATGGAGGGGCAATTGAACTGGAATAGAGGGGCCATCACTCAATAGGGGCTCTTGTTCTGGTGACAATCTGTGATGGGAGAAGGAATGAGCACAGTATACACAGCACTGTTCTGTACTAAGGAGAGGGGAGGCATCCCACCAAGTGAGTAGCTATCTGTTTTGCTGAGGTCCAATGGAAAGTTTAGCAGTCATGTTATTCGGGCTTTCAATAATCCAAAAGGGCAGATTGATGAATGACAATTGAGGACTGCTGCACACATGCTACTTTTTCTTCTGCCACCAATCATGATCATTTGTCTCAGTTGACAATCACCTAGCGTGTGTACAGTTTAGGTGTGGTTGACATCCAAGCTCCTGAATTCTCCTGGGTGCTCAGTCCTAAACTCAATTTACCCCTGAACAGTAGGAAGGGGGCATCAACATGCATTCTTCCGCAATAGTGGTAACATTCTAGTAAGTGGTTGCAGTTCTTTTGCCAGATGTTGTAAAGCATTATTGGTCATCTGCTGTCCCTTTTTCATATGAAAAAAATAGACATGTCCTACATATCATACTATTTAGGTGAATGTTAAATTCACTATACAGGTAGTCCCTGGGTTACATACGAGATAGGGTATGTAGGTTTGTTCTTAAGTTGAATTTGTATATAAGTCGGAACAGGTACATTATTTTAATGCAATTAAGACAGATGTTTGTCTCAACATATTATTAGGCAGGGTGGTGTCAGTTACTGTAAAAAATCCTCACTGTGAGTTAATCACAAACAAAGCAAAAAAACTTTATGAAGCCTAGACATTCATTAACTTCAGTTAATGCAAAAGAAACAACTGCAGAGTTTGTCTTGGTCAATAAAGAGTTACAAGAACTTGCAGAACAGCAAAAGACTTTTCCTGCAAGTCATGCAAACTGCCCCTCCCCCCTTCAAGCCTCCGTCCTGCACACAAATAAGCAGGAAAGCCCTGTTCGTATCTAGAAGTCGTTCATATATCGGATGTTCTTAACCCAGGGACTACCTGTATATATATATTTATATATATATATATATATATATATATAAATATATTATGTGTTTATATATAAAACACACACGTTACTGTACTTCACTATTTATTTTACAAAATAATTGTGTATGTTTTGTAATTTTGTATCATTGTTCATATGAAGTGAATTGAGCAGTGCATTTACAAGCAGAGAAAACATTACACAAACAGAGCTAGTCGAGTAGCTGTTAACATGGAAAGTAGTAAATATAGAAAATAAACATGACACCAAGGACTGTTTCCACATCTGCTAATGCACATATATTAAAGAGGGAGTAAACCCTTTCCTTGTGTTATTTATGGCCTCACTATACCAGATTGGAACAGTCCATGCTTTGGCAATGGGAGGGGTAAGTATCACACATTCCAAATATTCTGAGTATTGCGTCACTGAATGACTAGGATCACAGAGTGACCTTTAAAGAGTTCATGGCTGCAGTAATTGCTGCAAGTATGAAATCTGTGTCAGCAGTTTGGAAATGAAACACTACTATTGATCATTTAAGGCCGATTCCTTGCAAGGAACTTTCCACCAAGCAAAACAACCTTTCCAAGAAGACAAGATGAATGCTGTAAAAAAATCAAAATTCTGCTTTGCCAGTGTGTGTATGTATAGTTTTTTTTAAAGAACATATAGTGCAGCTATTTCCAGAATGAGCATAATATTATTATTTATGTATAGTATACAAACAGTAAGCACTCGAAAACAAAACAAGCAATTACCAACTTACATAGAGGAGAGCATTGTGAAGAAATTCATTCTCAAATGTCATACCAGAAACACTAAAAACATAACATTCTTTATCCTTAATTAATAAAGCAGCAAATATTTAGCAGCCTTATGTTTTTTTTGTGTCTTTTTTTGTATCGTTATTGGACTTTTTGAAAAAGTAATAACAAAATAACAGCATAGATTGCAGTACATCACAATTTAGTCAATAAAAACACACAAAAATACAGATAAAGAAGCACTAACAGCTCCCATATGACCAAAATAAATAATAGACATAGCCCAATGGATACTAACATTCTGAAATTCCCAAAATGTTACATTTTTACAACATGGAGGATAATACGTGCCATGACAAAATACCAGTTTAACCACCAAAAAACACTGTAATAAGTTTCCATAAAGAGCACTAAATAATATCTCCCCTCTATAACACATCTAGTTCGCCCAAGATGCCCTTCAATTTTTCTGTTTCATACCATGTTGTGTGCTTAAACAATGTCATTACCCCTATCAATTGGGACCTCGATAATTCCAATATTAGTTACCTCGTCCACTTAGCAAAAAGTGTTTGGCGCAATGTTCTATATTGTGCAGAGCATTCAATTTGTCAACTGACATGAGTTTATGCAAGAGCCCTCTAACTTCTGGTACACTTGGGGGGGCCCTCAGGGTCTCCATCTCAAACAGGAGGATTCCCTGTGAATCTTCCTGTTAAAATTTCCTCGATCTTCCGATGGTTTTGCAAAGTCAGTTTGCTGAAATTTCCTGAAACCATTTGAAGTTCAAGGAAATTTTCATAAGGCGCTCATCCCTACTCCCGAGCACATAACAAGCTAATGCTTTGCACATGTGTGAATTGCACCAAAGGTCAATGCAACACCATACCTTACCTTTGTGGTGCATTTATTTCCTCCAGAGGTGTCAAAGCAATTGTACAGCAAGAAACAACATGTTAATTTCAGAAACCACAGAAACCCCATCATAACAGTTTGCAAACAGATGCACAAAATGGTTCCCTAACATTCCTATTGGGAGCAGTTGAAAGTGTAGTTGTACTCCTGGTAACAGGCCTCTAAAACAGGCCTTGAAAATTGATGCAACTTCTCTCTGTTATGACAATTTGACAACAAATCAATTCACATTACATACAGCTAAAGAGGTCAGTGGGGTTGGTTTTCCATTCTCTAACCCTTCAGTGCCTCACAAAGAGATTCAAAAACACTATGTCCCAGGAGCTGGCCCATGAATTGGGCTGGGCATTACACTCATTGGTAATTCACTCATTTCACAATTAGTTAATACAGTTATAAAACTCTAAAATTATATGTACATGTATTTGTTAGATATTACATTTATCTGATTAGATATCTATGCACACTAAATTTACATAAATCATTTCCAGAAGAAAGACACATCACTGGTATTATCTACTAGCATTTCCTTAAATTAGACCTGCGCCTGGACTATGCATAATAAAAAAATTAAATATTCTTAACAAGCACTTGATATCAATCCATTAATCTTCTCTGTAGTTGTAGGCATAGTGGATAAATTGCTCTTTAAAATTAAGAAGAAAGGAACTGAATTCACAGCTTCTGTACTCTTTATGTTAGAAGAGAATCTTGACAGGCTGCCAATATGTTAAAACATACTTGTAGTTGGGCAGCAAATATCTTTAAGTGTAACTCTAGTCAAAACTTTTTTGGATTTAGAAAAACGATTAGAACCCTTTCCAGGTTTTGCTTGTGTCTTGTTAGGAAGCTTTATCTTTTCTGTTACAGAAACTCAACAGAAAATTTCTCCTAATCAGAGGAAAGGCCCATTTTTGGAACAGGTGGAACATTATTAATAATAAACAGTATTTATATAGCGCCAACATATTACACAGCGCTGTACAATAAATAGGGGTTGCAAATGACAGACAGATACAGACAGTGACACAGGAGGAGGACTCTGCCCCGAAGAGCTTGCAATCTAAGAGGTGTCACCATGAGAAGTTTTCCCTTTACTTTCCAATATTGTTATCACAGTGAGATTTTGAATTTTCCTTCATTTTACCAATCTGTTCAACAGACCACAGCAGTAAAAAAACAATATCTTGTTTTTATTCAAAACTTGGCTTCAGGTATGTTTTAATGAAAATTAATTTATCATTACAAAACCAAGAATCAAAACTCATATCATGTTTGCAATCAGCAAATTCATTTTTTATTATTGTTTAAAAATGTTTGAAGCTATGACTAATTGGTACTCGCTTTCCACTGTTGTCTCCCAAAACAAAGAACTTCATTTATCAAAGAGGGGAGCCGTGCTGCAGATGCTAAAATATCGCCCATAGCATCATTTTTTTTCTTTCTCCATACAGCAAATTTGCATTGTATAATTATACAGTTTGCATTACCAAAAAAACTGATACAATTGCAGAAAAGCTAAAGAGCAAATAACAAGGGGCAGATGGTTCCAGCATTACACAGCACTTACCTACCAGTCATCCTTTAGAAATGTGTTTACCACCTTAGGTTTTATTAAAGCAGCAACACTGTCCAGAGACGCATATGGCTCGTCTCATGCTCTGGAAACAATGCTGAGTAGTTATTTTATTTTACTTATTGTTATTATTACATTTTAATTAGCTCGGTGATCCTAAACAGTGCTGTGCTGCGTCAGTATAAACTTTAGATGAATATATCTTAATGATGTACTGGTTTGTCACTTGGAGTTCAGTAGACGTCAGCACAGGTGCATAAAACATCAAGCTGGTAGGATGATTTTTGGTGTAAAGTTCACCTGTCATGTCCAAATGAAAAATATATATTAGAGAAACTGTAAAATGAAAGAATAAGTAAATGGAAAAAGGATTCTTGACCTGTGAAGTTTATATTGCTGTGTTTAATGTAGCTTGATCTAACTAGAAATCTACCAAGGAGACTCTTTCCATTAATAATCCGAGAAGTCAATGTACAGCCTATATAGCTCCACAACGATAGAGAAGTTTATTTCAAGGGATATATTTATTGTACATGCAGAGAAAAAAAACACGTTTGCTTCAAAGAGAAATTTAAGATTTATATGGAAACATTGCTGACTGGTTGGCTATTAATGCACAAGAGAGTAAATATTCTATATCATTATACAATAGGTAGCCAGCAATGTTTTCCATAAATTTATTCCATGAAATGTACGTACAGCTCTACCTAGATTATGGGCACTTTTTGGTGCCGGAATGAATAAATTCCCATATGGATTTAGAGAAGTAACTCCATCCAGGGTTGGATATTCAATATCACCAAATACATACAACCTGGAAGAAGACCAGAAGATATCGGTGGTTGCAAGTGAGCTGGAGGATGTTGGACTGTCAGAAGGGCCGCAAGTACGAAGGACTTTTGTTACAATTTACCATTCTCCCCATTCAACCCTGGCAACATACTTCTTACCTTACCCTAGGGGAGCAAAATAAAATATCTGCTACTTCTGGGTATGGATGTGACTCATGTTGTGTGATAGCACTGGGCTGTTCACCAGCCCTGTCACTTGCAGTGCATAGCCCTATGTATGCTATGATTTAGAACTATAATAAGCATGGTTTCTCCTTTTCCTAATAGCCAAGAATAATGACAAGGTAATGAATGGGGAGTAAGTGTTGTTGAGGAAGTTGGAATAAAGTTCGCCTCCAGCCTAATAATTAATCTTGCACTGCTGTAATGGTTTTCCTTGCATACCATAAAATGTCTAAAGTAATTTATTTGCACACTCTGAGCTTCTCAAAGTGTGTATTGGAATCTGCGGATTACACCGAGTTTGTCTTATTTCCTGGCTAAAGGACATCCATCATCATCTAGCCCATGTGGGCTGTGCAGGACTCAAGAACATATGAACACTGTGCTGTCCTGGAGAGCTGTGAGTCCCAGCCTGCACAGTGATTTGCCCCTATTAAGGGGCAAGAAGTAAACTGGATAATATTGGGTGTCATTCAAACTCAAAGAGAACCAGCACTAGATTGCAAGTCTACAAAAAGGTGAGTATGGCAACCAGTGTTACTGATGCTATTTTTACATATGTAGGGCCACTGGTTTTCCTCCCTTTGTTTTTATATGTAGGAGCTAACTTTAAAACGTAATAAGTGTTAGCCTACCTCTAATAAATACATCGAGTGTATTCATTTTCTATTTATCTTTTTTATTGTCTCCAATTTTTCATGATGTTTCTGCCAGCACGATCCCTTCTGTCAATGTGACAACATTACTCCTACATTGTCTCAGTGCAAGAGCAGCTCTGCTACCCTGTGATGTTTGCTCCTAAATACTACATAGCATGCCAGCACATTAACCCCTTCACTGACACGCCATATTCTTACATACATACATAGGAGTAATCTGAATGGTTGTAAAGAACCAATCTGAACATTCTAATTGACCCCTTATGCCCCCATACATAAGATCTTTAAATTCTCACTCCTACTACATAGGGACTTGTGGTAAGAAAAATGTGGAATTATATTAAAAAAAAGTAAAGCTAAAAAAATATAAACTATAACAAAATTAAATTTAAAATATGTGCAACCTCAATGTATGCGTGTATATAAAAGAAAATTGTATCAACACTTGCTATACCCAACAAAAAGTAAAATAAATATTTGTGGGACCAATATTTAAACCTATGTGATGTCATGATTTAAAAAAGCACTTTCTGGACAATATTGGGTATCATAGATTGTCACTATTTTATGAGAGCATGCAAATCACCTAAAACAATCTCAGATTTTTTTTTTATTTTGGAAAAAAATACACCTATTTTATTTCTATGTGACAAAATATATTTATAAAAAATACTAATCATAAAGTAATAATCAATAATAAATTATTCCTGAACTTCACTGAGAAATGTTCAAATCTCTACACTTCTCATTTCAGTTCCTATTAAAACAATGACTCGTTTCGCCACCTAGTGGCCAATTGTCAAGGTACACAGCTGTCACAACAGCAAATGCTATCTGTATAAAAATGAAAAATATTAAAATATAAAATTCTCTTTCAAGAAGTTATTACTGCTGAAATCAGTCTAGGAGGAGTCTCTGGAGGAGAATCTTTCAGGTCTATATGTTTTCAATGGCAGTGACTGATTCTCCTCCAGGGAATGTTTAAGTAAATGTCAAATTTACTGCTTTATAAATAGACCCCCAGGAGTTATGCCAAACAATTCATTATTAGAACAATTTAGCCAAATATGTAAATATTATTATTACAAATTTTAATTGTTTTCAAAATCTCTTAGATTGTAAGCTATTCTGTGCAGGGTCCTCTCCTCCTGTGTCACTGTCTGTATCTGTCTGTCATTTGTAACCCCTATTTACTGTACAGCAGTACAGTGTAATATGTTGGTGTTAAATAAATACTGTATATTAAATATTTAACAGCAGTTAGAATAATATGATTTACAACACTTACCAAATAATAATGAACAGTATGTTAAAGGTAACATAACGACACAAGCTTTTGCTGCAGTATTTACCTTTACTTATCCATTTTATTGCAGTTCTTATGTTGGCCACTAGCTGTCCTCAAACTGATGGCCAACATTATTTACCCACTTCTACTAAGCCCAGGTCGTCCTGGACCTGCCCCAGCATGTGACTGGACAGGAAAAGGAAAAGCAGCACAGTGATGATCCAATTTATCTGTCACTCTTCTTCCTCTTATCTATTATATGCTGAAAACAAGGTTGGATACCTTCTCTGCTCTCATCTAAAAGTATGTTTATTCATGGTATAATGATTACATTGCAATTTTCCTTTGTGTCTGTTATATCCGCCAAAGTTCAGGATTTAAATATCTTTAGAACATTTCATATTGTTCACAGAATAGAAGCATCCTGTTCCCTCCTTTGTACGGAAAACCTCATAAATTACTCTCAGTAGATCATATTTAATAAACTGTGGTACGGTTGTAATTCCTCTCAGTTACTAAAAATAAATAAAGATATATATTGGTAGGGCTGTGCTATGGATATGAGCATATATTTGCAATGAAAAGATTTGTCCAACAGATGCTATATATATTTATTCTGGGCATTTTTCTATTTCCTAGCATTCAATGGTGCTGATATTCAGTGGCAAAAGGGTACTAGGGCAGCCTACGAGTTTGTACATCTTTTTTCCTCCTTTTTACGGGTTACAGTAATTTTGGACTTTTTAGTTGGTTATGATGGGTCACTTGCTCCCAAATGACCTTTTGTGCAATATTGTTGGCTACCAGTAGTTCGCGCTGTATCCTCATACAAAATGTGCGCTGGGTACTCCCTGCAGAGTAGGAGGGTCCTTTTTTTAGATGCCCATTTTGCTGCTTGGACACTTCCTATTGGCTGTCCAGGAGCAGGATCCCCTCAGGTCCTGCAGTCTGAAACAAAGTATTGATACAACAACTAAAAACCCCAAACATTATTATTATTCATCACTTTTTAAGGCTTTCTGACATAGTCCCAAATGCTTTATGTTGTCGCAGACATAGTGAAGAGCAAATCTGTCTTTTACGTACTGCTTCTGATAAACCATAAAATCAGGACTAGAATATATTTTGTATCTTGCGAGGTCATTACCTCATTATGAAATCATTGTCTGTGTTTGGAAAGGTGACATTGGGAAAATAATAAGGGAGAAGCTTGAACATGGATAACGGCTAATTATGTTGACTAATAATATAACTGTGAAACAAAACATTATTTGCAGCTTGAACTAATGTAGTACAGATAGACATCACCCTGCTTGAATTACAGTGATCATGGAAGGGAAGCAATTCAAGCAGAATATCAAATAATAAGCAGGCCACATGGCTTTGGTGCCATCTAGTGGTAAGTATATATTTGATACCCATCAAAGCAGTACTGAATAAGAAAGTAATTACTGGAATTTATAGGGAAATAATTTTTATAAGCAATACCTGGATAGACAACTGAAGTACAAAGCTTATATAATAATTTTAAATTTGACAGATTGGGGTTAAATGGCAACTGACTAAAAGGCTTGTTTAAATCAGAACAAACCATAATCAGTACACCACACTTTTTACTCCACAATGGTTTCTAATTTTATGTCATTTATAAAAATCAGGCTGTGGTCTGCAACCTGCAGTGCTCTACTGAGTGTTGCATATTTAAATCATAGGAACAGAAACCGGTTATATTTTGGCAGGATGTGTTTAAGATTTCTTCACCTATGAGTTTTTTTTTCCACAATTAATTGCAATGGAGCTTTGATTGATTCCAGTAGCAACTAAAACACTTTTGTAAAACACAGCACTGTTCTTTGTTACATTTTTTTCAACCAATGATATGTTTGTGGCCTGATTTATAAATGCAGCTCCAAAACAGCAAAAGCAAAAGAAAAAAAAAGGACATATACGTCTCTATTTATTAAACAGAGAATCTGATATTCCCCAAACATTCCCTGGGGGGAATCAATTACTGGTATTGAAACACATGGACCTAATAGATTCCTACCGAAAAAAAATGATGGAATGTGTGATTCTCTGTTTTATAAATAGGATACAAAGTATGCTTAGTGTACTCATAAAAGTAATCAAAAAAAAAAAAAAAAGTTTCCAAACACAATTGTCAACAAAGGACCTAAAGTGACACTGTCGTCCCCCGAAAAAATAATCCAAATAATGTCTAAATAATTGTGCTGTGCTGAAGAACTGTGATTCTACAGAGTCTTCTGGGACACAGTACCAATGCTGATCAATGCTGATCACATCAAAGTTAGACTTGTTTTGCAAAGAACATCAATTGATTTTATATTACATATATTTGGAAAATTAATAATGTGATTCTTATGCAGATCTGTATAGGAAAAAAAAATCTTTAGAATCCAAATTTACTCTTCATAGTGTTTATAGGCCAATATACCTGTATGCTATTGTATTAAGGCAGTTGTTCCTAAATAACAGTATTTGGGCCAGATGCAGCCCTTTGCTTTCCTTAATCTGGCCCTTGAGGTTGTATTCTTCCACGTAAAACCAACAACATGGCAGCATTCCACTGACACCAAAGATGGGGCAGTATTCTTCATACTGACATCAACCTGGTACACTTGTCATCCATTAACACTAACGATTGGACAGCATTCCTTCCACTAATAATAAGATTATGTACACATATAAGATCACTGTCTTTTGTAATAGTTTCCAGTAACAGATGAATAAATGAGAGTTGTATACACAGAACTGTATCATGAAGAGGACTGGGTGGAAAACGAATGAGCGGCACCCTGATGTGCTCTCCTCCATTGGTCAATTCTGATCGTTCAGCAATCTGCCAGAGCCTCTAGATGAAAGACTTTCGGGGACCACTCTACACATGTTCTTGGGCAGCCCTCTGGCCTTTTCACATTACATTGTGAGCCTCTTTGAGGGACAGTTAGTGACATGACTAGTGCTGCGTAATATGTTGGTGCTATATAAATATTGGATAATTAAATTATTGTCTGATATCGGCCTTAGGCACTATTCTTTATAAACATACACCACACTTGACATCAGTGTCCTGGCACTGTTTTCCTCCCACTGACATGAATGATGGGACATATGTGCCTTAGGTTGCCCATTACTGATTTAGGAGATCAGCTATAGCCAGATCTTGTATTGTTGTCAGTATGGATTTCCTTCAAAGGCTAATGAAGGTGATACACAGAGTGATTTAGAGGAGATTAATCTGTCAACATACACAGTTGGTTGAGTTTTAGTATTTTTTGTCAGCCTTTAATAACCATAAATCACCATTTACAGATTCTCCTGTCACTGTACAGTGCAGCGTGTTAATGTCAGTGTCGGTTATATATATAGAATGTCTAAATCGCCGTCTGCCTTGTGTGCAGCTATATTTCAGGCACTAGAGGCTCTCAGTGTATCTGTATTATTATACATTTCCTGCACAATATATCAAAAGGAATCATTCTACTATCCCACTATACAGATTTATGTGGAGCATACATATATACACACATACATACTAGATTTATCTCAGGAGAATGAATTTTAGTCAATTTTGAGCAAATATTTATTAAAACTGATTTGCTTGAACAATCTCTTCTGCTAACAAAACTTGTCATAGGTCATCTTTTGGTCAAAATCTGGTTAAAATCAATTATAAGTTTAAATAACCTTTCATGCTGTTGTTAGAAAGATCTAAGAAATATACTGCCATTGACAACTGAATGAATTTTTACTAAAAATAGAATAATCAAACAAAATGATTAAGTAGAGCTAATTTGTATTTAACCATATATTCATATTATATACCATATATTTCTATAGATGTATGAGTACCATAATAGCATCCTTATACTGACATTTCAAAGTTAACTGCTCATTGTAAAGTTGAAATGCTGCATCCTCATGGTTTGTTGGTTAATAAAAAAAACATAATAATTGTTGCATATTTATTTATTTATGCTTAGGAAATAAAAAAGTTTGTTCTTTTGCCAAATAAAAAATAGTTCAAGGCTAATGTTGCATTTTCAATGCAGTTAGCAGGTGGCACCTTGCTCATTTTCCTCAGCCTACTTTGTTGCAAACAAACTATTGTTTACAAAGCTCAGTAGCTCAAGAAAATTTTTTCCACACATTGAGTATAAGAGCTTTGTACTCCACCCTGTATTTAGCTCCTCCTGAAGGTTCACTCAGTGACTGCTCACTTAAACCCTTAATTCTCTGGAAAATGTTTGCCATGCCCATATGTCTATCTCTAAAACTATTTTATAAATACTACAAAATATAAAAGTCTCTTTTTATAAAACAAAAAATTCCTTTAAACATTCCCTGGTGAGAATAATTACTGCCACTGAAACACGTATACCTAGAAGATTCCCACGAGGAAATTAATTCCAAACCATTGCAACTACTTAAACTAACACCTAAAAATGAGGAATGTGTCTGTTATCAGGAAAAGTTTATATTTATGGGCCAGATTTTATTTCTGTATTTGTTCATTATTATTTTATACATTTCATCTTTCTGTACAGTAAATATAATAGGAAGTGAGTAGAAATATCTCCAAAGTAAAGGGAAGTCCCCTCTAAGATAGCTGTCACTATTACAGGTGTGCCCAGGGGCAGACATAGATAGGGAGGTGAAAGGTGTGCAGGTCCACAAGGGCCTCAGACCCTCCTCAGCAATCCGTGGCATCCATAGGGGGCCAAGTCAATCCTGCACAAGGGCCCACTCTTGGCCTATAGAAAGATTTCTTTACCATTCCTGTTCTCATGCTCTGATAAAAACAGATGTGGCAAAAGATAAAGTGTGATTCATAGTAAGAGAATAAAGAAATCCATAATACCCCAAAGGGTTTTACAAGCATTTACTATCCATTTTCCTATTTAGGCAGTAGCTATTCAGTTATGTGAGTGTTTATATTCTTCAAACAAAATCCAAGTCTAGATAAGATTTGACATATTTATGACTTGGAGAATGTTGTAGCCGTCAGGCCAGTATGATTCTGACATTTAGTGTTTACACACCTTTGATTATTGAGTTTATCAATAATTCACCCATTGATTTCTACTCCCGCTACATGCTCCATTAACTGTGCTATAGGAGGTAACATGTCAGCTGCTTCACACGCAGAACCAGTAAAGAATTGTATAGTTATCAATCAAGACTAAGACTCCACATAAAAAAGAGATCATTACAAATGAAGATTTATTATAAAGATAAAAGCTGAATATTGCATGACTTGAAAAAATGTGTTTGACTTCATTAGTCAGCCCCTTCACCTCCCCCTTCTGTTTCTGTTGCTTGCTTTAGCGGGTTAACGTTGATAGTGTAGACAACAAAAATTGCAAATACAAAGAATAAATGTGATTGTACTTTTACCTGCCGTTCTCAGAATAAATTACTTTGCCTTTTGGTAAATAAACTAACCCTAGAGTAATATTTATACAAAATAAAATACAAACAAAAGTGGAATCTGGATTGTAGCAACAAATCAGGTTATGTTCGTCTCCCAAAAAACAAAACCAAGCGTTTGATTGGCCACTATGGAACATGTTTTACTATGTGTAAGGAATCCAGGAACCACAGTCTTACCCACAAGAAGAATAATTCATATGACAAGAGGTTTAATGCAACCCATAGACCTAAGCAAAGTTTGCTTGATCTAATTTTACAAAAGAATTGTATAAAATTAAAAGTGAGTTGATTTATAGTGCAACTAAAGTACATACATCTTAAAAAAAAGCAGTAACAGAGCTTTAATGCTCAATTCCAGGTTCCTACTCCCCCTTGTCCAGCTCACCTAGAGAACCCCATTCTTCTATTTAGGTTACCATTTGTAGTTTTCTTTTTTGTGTGTGTACTGCTGATGGTGAGTGTTCCTGGATGATGCAGAGAACAGCACTGACATGATGACATCAGTACCACTCTCTACATCTATATACTGTGAGTGCAGGGTGATGTGCACAGGAGTAAATAAAATCAGAAAAGGTAGGTAGTATCCTTATAAGCACAGAGGTGGGATGGGTATGGAAACTTACAGGCCTTTTGGTTGCTGGTAATTCCATTCTTTTTTTTTTTAGTTTTTATTTTTCTGAACCTCCAAGAGGAGGTCATAAGTAGCTGCAGGTACTGTGGAACAATTCAACCTCAAAGATCATAACAGAGACTTTAAAGTTGGGTTTCATTTTTCTACAAGGAATAGGAAAAGTCACACATATTAGAGGCTTTGCGAGTGTAACCATCAATAACTGTCTTGTGAAGCTGAAGGACAAAAGATAAAGACATTCTGCCCCAAAGAAACAATAAAGGCTGATTGATGAAGCAAGGTCAACCCAGCAAAAAATGGTCTTTGTTTCTTATAGAATATGGAAAAAAAAAGTTGACAAAGGTCTTTATGGAACACTTAATTTTAAAAAAACAGCAAAACTCCTGTAGCCCATACTAATTCTGCTGCATATGGATATTCCATTACAGGGTGACCCAGAAACACATGTTAGACCGCATAATCTTACATTTACCCTCCTCATACAACTGAGCATCTCCCAGTACATGTAGTCACATACATGACCTCACTAAAGGTTCCATATTGTGTATCATTTAATATACATTATGTTAGTAATCAAATCTGCCCAAAACATAAAAATGCAACCACAACTTTCATGGGTCTGGTTTTTATCTAGCCCATCAGAAAAGCCATTGCCCCTATACAATCAAAACCCATTGAAATCTAAAAATGAACAAACCAAATTCTCGTTACCTGTAACTTTTTGAAAAACACATTTTGTAACCGTGGCTATTGAAATACTTCTATACACTGTTTGTATTCACTTGTGGTGACCATCTTCCTAAAGACCAGACACCAGACACTTAGAAGACTTTATGTGTATATATTCATAGACATAGAGAAAGAAGGAAAAGGAGAAAGAAAAAAGGAGGCTTTTTAAAATGGCACTTCAGAGAATAAAATTACTTTTAAATCTTCATTTTTATTTATTTCTAATGTAAAAAAGACAATAAAATTGTTGTACAAAGAAAAATGTAATGTGTACAGTAATGAATAATGTGACATTAATATTGACACTGCAGTTTTGCCAGGGTTATATTGCTACAAAAGTGATTAAAGAACTGAGGTGGTCACCCATCCTGACACGTTTCGCCTACATAGGCTTCATCCGGGGATTTTTTGGGGGACCAACTAGCAACTAAAAAAGAAACAATATCTTAGGACATCATTGACGATAGGAGTAAAATCATTATATAATTTATAACCTGAAGAAAATGGTTTCCAATTCATTGAATAACTTACATTCACGTGTCACAGTATGTTCAAAAAACCAACAGCCTGAAAAGTTAGAGGTTGCCTGCAAATCTTAGTAAGTGTATACGTTTTATTGTCTTTTTTTACATTGGAAATAAATAAAAATGATGTTTTAAAAGTAGGTTTATTCTCTAAAGTGCCACTTAAAAAAACCTCCTTTTTTTCTTTTCTCTTTTTCCTTCTTTCTCTTTGTCCATGAGTACGTTCAATAATATAGGCTAGGCAAGCACCGGTGTAACCGGTTCAAACCTTGGTTTCCTGTTTGCTTCTAGGAGAGTTCTACAAATGTCTCTAGACTTTATGCGTAGTTTAAAACAAAATATGCAATTGTTGGATGCAAATATAATTACATACAGGTATACTAAATCACTCGTATATGTCAGAAGGCAGACTAGGAGCCGTTAGGAACCACTTTGAGCAAGTGTTTTCAAATGGTGTTTCCATTGTGGTTGCAGTGGGGTTGTGGCATGCTTGCTAAAAGTTCCATGTTGCTTCTGCTTTTGTGTGGTTGATTTTTCTCCTCTGGAGGACGAACCATACTACTACCGCAAATGCAAGAGCAATGCATGCATTGTGGTTTGCTGATCCTGCAGACATATAAGTTTGCTATGTGCAGAGGAGCAGCTAACCGTGTGGTTTTGACCACCAGTCTGAAAGTGGCCTAACAGTTTACAGCACCCGGACTTTGTTTAGATTAAAGCCGTAAGGCTCCCAAGAGAAATAAAAATAGACAAGTTTTATTATCACTGCCTCTACTGTAAAATTCGGGGATATATTTCTCCACAGTACTTGTAGCTACGAAGGAGTTGTTATAAGGTCTCGTCTGGCTTCAAACACCCACCTTGAAGAGGCCTTTTTGAAACATCTGAAATACACTCCCAAAACGTTCCATCCAAATAGTTTACATAGTTGCTTTTGCTTTGGTAGAAAAGCAGGGTAAAAGCTGAAACATGTCACAGGTTTCTTGCTTCCCTGCCTAAAGCGTTCACAATGTCAGTGGAAACAAAAACTAAAGCCCATCTCTAGGCAAAAAAAAGAAAGTGTGTGTTGGGGAGTATAATAAAGAAAGAATAAACTTTAAAACTCTTTTACTGCTTGTTTAAATAACTTTTTATTGACCATATTCTTTGCACATGTGGGCTTTAATAACTGTTCTGTTACCACTCGACATAGCATTAGTGATTCACTGCTTTTATTTGTTGCCTAGAGTCCTTTCTTAATTATGTCATAGTTTAGTAATGGCATAGAATTGTGTTTGCCATTTTCCTTACTATCACATTCAACTGCTTACACGCAATTTGAAAAAAGAACTTTGCAAAATACCTACACTGAGAACTGGGAATGCCCTAGAGACTCATTTAATATTCTGAATAAGCACTTAAAACAACTACTTATGCCATACAATGCCAAGATCATAATCCTTTGGCTTCTGAATTTGTGCTTAAGCATGTATTTTTCAAATAATAATAGAATTTGCTGTGCCTACTAAAGCATGAAATGTCGAGTCAAACACAACAGTGATAAAAGCTAGATAGGGATTTTATGTAGGCAAATTATCACACACTTAGAATTCTATAGCTTTCAGTTTGCTTCGCTGAAGTCTTCTGATATTGTAGCTATAAGAACATTGTCAGGTAAACTGGTGTGAATAATTATACAGAAGTTATTCAGTGACGGCTCACTAAAATGATAATTCATTCACTCTTTGCAAATTTCTGTTCCTGTCTTATATTATCTCTGTATTCCTATTCTTTCTTCCCTATACTATCATTCCCTCACTGTCTCGCCTGAACATTTTTATATCATTCCATTACTACGCATTAAATCTGTTCACACCCATTTCTCTTATCACTCAATCGTAAGACAGAATTGACTACAAGGGTGTTTTGTGGACTGTAATTGACCAGGGGTGTTTAGGCCACCAGGATATAGCAAGGGGGTCACGAATAACAAAATTTTTGTGAAGGGAAATACAGGCATGTTGTGGGGGTGTTAATGGGTAGGAGAAGAACACAAAACATAGCCCAATCTGGACACTCAACCTTTTCCTCTCCAAGCACTTACCTCCTATTTATTCCATGGACAGGAAGCTGGTCCTGTATTTTATTTCCACGTCACCCCTCCATTCTCTAGCTGTAGAAACAGCTATATCATATTCAGCACAATAATATAAATAAATAGTACCCACCACATTTACACTCAATCCTCTAAACTGACTTCATAAGTAACCTCTCAAACTACAGAGAAAATCTTTTTGCGCCCATAAACTACAATTTAGCTGGCAGATGCACCCCTTTAGAGTAAGGCAACCTTTTTTTCTACAAACAGGTGGCACTATTCTTAATTCCCAGCTGGAACCCCTCATATGACAGCCAGGTACCCACTTCAATAAAAGGCCAGTTGGTGAATTAATGAGAAATTATTTATGTATTGTTTTGTAAGTATTTTCTTCAAAACTTGTCATAATGTCTTTCATATGACTCCTATCATGGCCTTAATTTGAACAGTACCTGGTCTTCTTTCTTTCCTTCCATCATTCTTTTCACATTTTTTGAACTACCATACTGATGGTCCCTTTTCCGACTCTTCTTTTACTATTGTTTACTATTACTACTATTGTTTGTTTGCTTTCTACTTGTTCAATTTCCCCAATGTACGGTTTTATTATCAGTCATATGCAAAGAGGGGACCCTATCTATGATAATCAGAAATATACTGTATTAAATATCCCTGTAATTAGTCTAACTGTGATTAGCCATGTTTGCCTTTCTCACACTGATGTAATGAAATATGTGTCACTCATGTTGTACGTTTTTGAAAAATACACCTTAATTTTCTGCCAAAAAATCCCCGTCTCTTTTCTACTTGATTCATACCTTTATTATCAGTCACATTATTCATTGTACTAGTAACAATCAATATTAAAACTCCACAGTTGTCCCATCTACTCCTCAAAAATGGCAGACAACAGTTAAGTATATAGGACAATTGTGGAATTGAAACAATGGTTAATTTAGATTGTACGTTTCCTATTTTATATTTTGCTCATTCGATAAATGCCATTCATTTGCAAATTCCATGTTTTCGAAATTGCATGACCCCAGCAGATATACTCCCGAAGAAGGGCTTCATATCCACGAAACATGTTAAAATTAAGGTGGACCAATAATGTGTATCATGATGTTTTATATATATGTTGCACATTATGTGCTGTTTATGATGACACTATGTTTTAGCTATTATTTCATGAATAAAATGTATTTTTAACATACATGTTTATCAATTGGGTTTGTATAAAGTGACATCTTAAAAACCCTGTCCAAAATAGTTTGAACAGTTTAACATTATTGATTATATATTATACTGTATATAATTTCTCTTTGCTGTTTAGTCCTCCCATGCTTTATTTACATTTTTCTTTTAAAGTAAAAGGGCAATCACCGCCCTCAATCAAAGCCACCAGCTACATGCTGAAGCCACCAACTTCATATGCTGAGATTGCATTGTGGCACTAAATATGTCACAAATGTCTAACTGAACTATTTTATCTGCATGTACTCACAGCTCAGCTAGCTAAGAAATTTGTTTTGCCATATGTATCCACATTTATCCTTCCTGATCTCTGTGGCAAAAGTATAGTTGTGCTAGCGATAAGTAAGTTTTTGCAGAGACTTGTGCACACACCTGGCTTTCACGCACCACAAACTATTGGGTCTGATTTATTAAAGCCTTCCAAGACTGTAGAAGATAAACTTTTGATTCATTTGCTTGTATTATGTTTAGTGGATTTGTTGGCAAATGTTTTATGTCTTGGATCAGATCCATTCCAAGTTTGCTGGATTACCCAGGTTCCCCTATGATAGTCTTTCTTCTCCAGTCTTGGAGAGCTTTATAAAATCATGTACATTGTGAGGAAAAACATGGAAAAAAACTGTTATGTCAGCTAATGCTTTGACATCCAGGGCAGCCCAAACCTGAGGAACAAACCTAGGATTCCACCATGCTACCACTTAAACCAGTCAAATTGTGACAACCCTACGAAATAATACTTCTACCCCCGTGCTCTCACTGAAAGTAAATCTTTCCTGAAAAGTTATAGAGAATTCCATTTTTAAACTATTGCAGAATATGATAATTTTATGTTGATTGGTATGGATTCATTCTTTTTCATAGATAACCAATTTGTTTTGAGTTAGTAAAACCCAGGGGGTATGAGTATAACCTTCTAAAAATTTTAGAAAAATAAACTGGCAATGGCAACCTTTATTTGTCCCTGAAAAGCTTTCCTTTTCCACAGACCATTGGAGAAATACAAATAATTGTCCTTTAAAAAAAAATAAACCTTAGTAACAGCATTATATGTACCATTTAGTAAAGTTAAAAAAAGAGATATCATTTCCTCGTAACTGTAGAATGCAGTAACATAAAATCTCCTTCCTTCATGTGCACAATAGTGTTTCTCTGGCTGGTTGAACAGAGAATTGCTGACAAGATAGTCATGAATCAGTGATGTAAAGCACATTTTGTTCAAGGGGGAAAAAAGCACTGGATGAAAGCCAAATGTGAGTGAGATTGGTGGTGGGCTAAGTAATAAAGGCTCAAGATAAAATAAAATGTAGGTCAAATCTGACAAACATCACAGCTAAAAAGAATAAAAATGTTGACATAAGGAAATTACCTATAGGGGAGTCGAGGGAGGCATAAAATAGATAAATGATTCAATTCGCTTTAAAGATGGCTAGATAAAAGGCATTTTTACAGGTTTCCTTCTGATATATAATATTTTTCTACATGGAGTTTACAAAGCAACGAATGCCTTTGGTATGAATGAAGCGTAAAGCAATAAAGTGTAGAGTAATGGAAGGGCAGAACAGAGCGCCGTTATTTTTCATTTTCCTTTTTCTTTACAGTAACGGTTGAATTATAGACATTTGTTACATTTTTTCACTTTCAATTTATACAACCTTGTTTTACCACTCACTCTGTGTTACTAATTTATTACCCGGCAGGTGGTTTATTCAGTGCAAGTTCTTTCCTTTGACATATCTTCAACACAGATATAAAAAAAGATAACAATGTGTAATATTCTCTTTTTATGCTACAGAATTCTGCCTTGAGTGTGTAGAATTATGTACCTACTGTGCATCACTCATATTTAACAGTTTTTTGTTTTTTTTTTTAGAAAAAGAAGGGTCCTATACCCACCCTGAACTAGGTCTGGAAGAGATTGGCAGACTATACTTTTGATCATCTCAGACTATACTTTTGAAAATACAAATAAGTTCTCTGGCGGTCTTGATGATCCAGGAACTTGAACCAAATATTTAACTCAACGTGTTTCAAGGTTATAAGGCCGCTTCTTCAGGAGAATAATATCAGCACCATGTAGATTTAAGGTATCCCTTACTTTACTGATAAGCATTTTTGTTCCTGGTCAGTGCTTGCATTGCCAAAACACAGGTTTGCTTTAAGAGATATTCAGATAGAGGAGGACTAGCTTAAAGTAGACAAGTCAAAACGCTATTCAGGTATTTTTATACATTCTCCGTAGCAGCAGGCAGAGTGGAATAATTAATAATTATATTAATTACGCTTACAGAGAAGCACAGGAGTCACTTTTAGTACTTTCCCAGGGATAATATTCTGGGAGGGGAAGAAAAGTGAGCTGGGCTGCATAGATAGTTTGACAAAACTTAGAGGCTTCTGCTGTCAACTAGAATAACGTTGAGGACCTATTGCTTCAACTGCGTCTAAAGATTAGAGCTTATTTTAAAGCTAATTTACATGCACAAACCTAAATATCC
The DNA here is from genome assembly GCF_032062135.1 of Pyxicephalus adspersus. Classification (NCBI taxonomy): domain Eukaryota; kingdom Metazoa; phylum Chordata; class Amphibia; order Anura; family Pyxicephalidae; genus Pyxicephalus; species Pyxicephalus adspersus. The sequence goes on along the minus strand of NC_092864.1, from coordinate 51,651,173 downwards.
ATAGCTTGATTCCAGGTTTTGCCCCAGATTTACTTTAAAGTAAAACTCTACAGAGGTAATTTGAATGGGCTAAAGTAGTGCGGATGAACAGAAGAATATTAACAAAAGAAAAGGTTATACAAAAAACTAAATACTAAAAAATGAGGAATCCAAGTGAGGGCAAAAGGGACATTCATAACACTGTACTTGCAGTAAATTAGAGGAATGTAAAACACATATAATGCATTTTTATGCAATGTAATTTATTTAAAATGCCTATTTAATGCAAAAGGTTTTCAAGACCCAGCCAAAATGATGTTGCAACACAATTATCTATGTGGGTTTATTACTTGTGATTACGTGTTAAAATCTTATAAAATTATGTGTGAATTTATCAAAAATCAATAGGAGCTCCACAGCCCAGGAGTAGGAAAAGGATAGCTACCAATGCTCACAGCAGAGAGTACAATCAAACTATTCATTTGTAAATTATCGGGATGGTTGCAATCTAGCCGGTAGTTTACCAGCCACAGGACTTCATTTTGGTGTAATTGAAAAAGATAGACACATTAGGAAAAAGAAAAACATTCTTACATTGGCAGTACTAGTGAAGAGTAAATCATTTTTAAAGCAGAAATAAACTTACAAAGTAAACGTGTGAGCCAGCAGAAGGAACAATATATCTTCTGCAATAAAACCTACCTGCCTGATTGCAATCTTTTATTATAATGTATACATTTTGTGTGCATTGCTCAGTGCTTGATCCCAACATAGCTGACTGCTGGGAATAAATTAGTTCCTGTGCATATGTGTGGGAGTTACATCATTCCAACATGCCTAGTCAGGATGGCCAAAGATCCTTAACCTGAAGGAGGACCAGGCCAAGATGCTGGCATCTGAGATGAAGTGAGGAGAAGCGGGTATAGTTTAAAAAAAGTGTGAACAAGTAGGAATGCTGCAGCCAGACTCATCCACCCTTCCCTCCGCTCCTCTTCTGCTACATCTCTTTGTAGTTCTCTCCATTGGCTTCCATTTCACCTCAGAATCAAATTTAAGCTCCTGTGCTTTGCTATCACTGTCTGTATTAGTCTGTCATTTGCAATCCCTATTTAATGTACAGCGCTGCGTAATATGTTGGCGCTATATGAATCCTGTTTATTAATAATAATAATAATAATAATAATAGGTAGGTTTACTCTATTGCAGAACAGATGTTGCCTGTCCCTTCTGCAATAAAGAACCTGATCACTTTTATTTTTAATTTGTAAGATGAGTTCTGCTTTAACTTGATTGTAGTCTTTACAGGTTTTTCATTAGAATATTCTGTACCTAATATAGAATCCACCAAGGTCATACAATATTCCATTTCCATTTTCCATTTCCATATTTCTATTTCCATTTCCAAACGCAGAACAAAACTAAAGAATACATTTCATCTCACTGAAGCCATGGGAGGAAAAAAACATCCATGAGCTGTAGACATTAACTAAAATAACACTAAAATAAAACAATACTAAAACAAGCATAAACCTTGCAGCTCCAGTAATCCCCCACTGCACAGGATATCGTAGCTTCCCAGTAGTTGTACAAATGCATATTTCTTCAAATGTCTTATCAATGGTTAGGGATCCTATCTGCATTGTATTCATAAAAAAAGAATAAAAATATTTTAAACATTACGGTTTCCATTTATGATGCAGTGAATCTGACACTCACTGAAATATTTCCTAGTATAAAAAATCAATTACTGCCATACAAACACATGGACCTGGAAGATTCACCACCAGAAAATGTTTGATGAGTGAAATACAGAGTTTATCAATACACCACGTAGGAGAGCTAATAGTAGCAAAGTAAATGTGATTTATGACAGTTATCGTGTATGTAAATCCTAGCAATGAACTTCTCTTATTTGCTCTATGTATTTTGTTAATGTCACAAATGTAATGCATGGAGGATTTTTTATTAGCATGAAGTTATGTTTAAAATTAATGAAGAAGAGAAGATAAAATATCTAGATACATAAAAGATGATAATATCATAGGTCACCATCACTTTACAAAATGCAATTATTATCCTTCAAGCAAAATGAAATTAACATTGAGGGAGGAGATCTCCTTAATTACTTGTTGAGCACATTTTAATCGCCCATGCCTATAAAAGCTCAAACATACAAAAGATACAAAAAAAAAATGCTATAAATACCCAACAAGGTTGAAAGAAATGCATATGTCTAATAAGTTCTAATGCAGCATAATCAATTCCATGGATGAAATCATCCCCATGTGCTCCCTTAGTAATTATAACCGTGGTTACCAGCCGCTGTACAAAAAGAACCCAGTCCATTTATACATTTCATTAATGATTTTGCCTTTACTAAAGTGCCTTGCAAAAGTACTCAGTCTCTTGACAAATGTTCTCGTTTTACTGAATAAATCCTACACTGAATATTTGTCCCTTGTGATATTTTTTTTTCAAAGCAATGCAGCTTCAAATGTTAGTTTTTCAAGGGTGACATTGTTTTCCTAATAAAATATGCTGTTGGATATGTATTTAATCCTATTGTGATTGTGTTCTTTTACGTATGTATGTATGGCTAATACATTTGGAATGTAAAAGCTTATGGCCATTTTGTGTAACAGCATAGGTCCAATACAAAGGACAAGTTCTATTATTTAAGTACAGCGAGAACTGGGTTGGATAACAGTTGTAGGTGACAATTAACATATTAATTTTTGGGATATTTTGAACTTACACTTGGATAATTTAAACGTTTATTTGACTTTTTTTGTTTTTATTTTTTGTATAAGTGTAAGATTTACATTTGAATATAGGGTGTGGTTGGACATTTATGTAGAGTTGCACAGAGGTATTTAAACATTTGACTATCTGCCTGTCATAGCAACCCCTATTTAATGTACAACACTGAGTAATATGTTGGCACTATATAGATACAGTTTTTATTATTATTATTATTATTATTATTAATATTAATAATAATAATAATGACTACATTGTTCTAATATGCTCACAATTTAAACCCTTTCCTACTCTATCCAAAAAAACTGTTGCCTTTAGATATAATTTTAGGATAGTCATATGCTGAAAAATAATACTGTCATGGTTCCTAAATTTCAGAAACTCCATAAAAAACTTTAGTTCTTACAGTGTCTTTAAGAATACCTGGGAGTTTGCAATTAACCAGGAATCTTTTCACTTTACCCCATCATCAAATTTATATGATCATTTAAATATACCATTTTTAAATTTGTTTTTAATGATACTTTAAAAAATTGATTTGTAATGCTTCATGAAAAAGATGAATAGAATAGTTATTGGAAAACAAGTATTTAATTTTTGAAATATTGTTACATTTTGTAGGTACCACCAAGCTCAGCATTATTACTTCTGTTCCCAGAGGTCGGCAGTTACGGTTTTAAATGAAACACTGCCATCTACTGTTGTTTATTTCACACAGAAACAATAAGTTGTAATTATTATACGGTTATTAAGTAACATGTTTCCTGCTCCTTTTATTAATGGATTTCATGACAATAAATAATTATGACTGGTAAGGTATCTCTGGTTCCCCTAATTTTCCAGCCTCGGTGCAACATCTTAGTCTCCACTGCAGCTACCTTGAAAATGTCAGTACTTTCAGTACACATGACATTTAATGAGCTCTTCCATAATACATGTTTAGTGCAGGGATTTTTCCCAGATCCTAAAGGTCCAGGGGTACCTCTGGGGACCTAAACTTTAATGCTGCATAGCTGGTACCATACCATATTGTGAAGTGGCTAAAAGTGTTTGTTGGGCACATGCCACCTCTTGATATCTTAAATAACAGATGTATATTTGTGAATGTCTTTAAATAATAAATAAAAAAAATTTAATTAGATCTGAAAAGACTCTATAAGACTGATTTTGTCTTTGTTTCCTTTAAAAACTGAAATGGTATTAAATATGCATAGCTTTGACTATTTAAAATATGTTTATATATTTATTTATTAGTTGAATATGCATAAATTTAATTAATTGCTTCTAAATGCAATTATTCTAAGACAAATAAATCACACAATGTTAAAAAAGCATACTGCACAAAACATATCATCTCATGAAATAATACCACTTAAAACATAAAAGAATTATGCATTGCAAAACACAATGGGCCTGATTTTTTTAAAACTCTCCAAGGCTGGAGAGGAAACACTTTCATCAGTGAAGCTGGGTGAAATCAGTTGTTGTGTAGCAAACTGATTGAACCCAATAATATAAAAAAATAAGGAAAAGTGGAGAAGAGAATAGGCTTACAAGAGAGGAAAAGTCTGAAAACCCAGACACGTGCATATTATCACTTCTGTTCCGATCACCAATCCAATCAAATGATTGGATCCGAAATTTCTGTATAACCGAATCATGTGTGTCAACCGAATCATCAAAAATGTTGAATGATTCATAAGCAGAATTTTCAATGCAGATAAAAATGGATCTAAATTGCAAAAGTTATGTGGTGTGTACCAATAATTGGGCAAACTGGAGTGGCAGCGCACATTTTTCCTATGGTTTACACTATGATGTGAAGGGAAGAATATGGTACATACATGTCCTGTGTTTTTGGGATACATATGTGCTCACCTTTAACTTCTGACTTTCATTTCTACAGATGAGCTAGGACCAGTTCGAGAAAGTCTGATGGGCAGTCATATTAATCAACTGGAAATAGCAAAACCAAGCTCGACTACAGAATTGGGAATTTTAAAATTGTTTTGAGCACTGTGGAAGCATCTGATGAGATGTATAAACTCAGTTATCCTGCAGTATACTACTTTTGTGTAAGTACAGGTTGGACAGAGATTGTGATAAGCTTGCCTGAATAAATTGGAACATTTAAGAGCTGAATAGTAATGCACAGGGAACCCTCAGGTGGAGCTACAGGTGAATTATAAAATGATGTCTCAAAGCAGGAATTCTGTTGGGGCTTCCCTATGTGTAACTATGTGGAGGGATAATATTCAGATCTGAAATTTCCATTTTTGCTTGAAATCCCTTTAGTGCTTGAAAATTTATTACAATACAGGAAAAATTTACCAGTGCATTGCTTTATATTCTTTACTGAAAAGGGCATAGAAAGTGTGTGTGGTTTAACAGATAATTAACATATTGCAGTGAGTGATCGGCATATGGAGTATAGATCTGTTTCCTTGATTCTACTAACTCATGAAAGCTGGTAACATTTCAATTTAAATCAATGATACAAATCTGAAATTGTTTTTAGAACATTTAAAACCACAGAGCTGAGAGGAGCAAGCTGTTGACTTTAACCTATTTATCTACCAGAAAAATGGAAGACTGGTATATAAACAGCAGATGGCTCTGGGGTAAAGGAGGGGTGGACAGTTTTGTCTGATGGTTAAAGAACTATTCCAGATTTAGACTTGGCTAAACTACATGCTAGAATTCAGCACAGAATCTGACTCACCTTGTGCATGGCATACGCTGGATTCATCATTAGTTTACATGAAAACTTGCTGCATACGTTCAAGTATAAGTATACCTTTGCTTCTTTAATCAATCCATGGAAATTAGGCAGGGTTTCAAATATAACCTCTTCCCTAATTTTTGTGTTGGTTGAGGACTGTAATGCCATTATCAAAAGTTTTCCAAATCCATTTTACTTTTATTTCTTTACAGTTGCCTGCAAAAATGGGATCATTGCATACTGTGCATACAGCTCATTACTCAACTTGAGGAATGACAAATTTATTGCATGTTATAGCAAACATGGGAAATGCTAAATGACACCTACTTCAGGACCCAAATGTACTTTAGCAGGATAGGAACACAATTGGTAATGTATCTGATGATCTCAAATGCAGTTGGTTAAATCATGCTGGGCATCATTCAGGAGAAGTGGTGCTAGATCACTAATCAGGAGGATCTGTGGGGGGACAAGATCTGCTCTGTGAACCTCTTTTTTTTCCAAACTTATAAGTAGAAAAGAATGATTGCATTTATTACAGGAGTACAGTACTTAGTGTAGCACATAAAGAGAAATGAGGCACTGTGTATAATAGAGATGCATGAGGCACTGTGTGTATCAGAGAGACATGATACAGTGTGGGCAATAGAGAAGTTGATGACCCTACTTATCTATAGATCCACCACTATAGACTGATAAATGACATCGGAGGACTGCTGTACACATGCTAGATTTTCACTTGAGACAATCACGATCATTCTTCATGGGCGATAATATAGTGTGTAAGCAGCCTGATAGAGAAAGGGAAAGCCCCTGGCCACTGTTGTGATAAAGCAGTATGAGAATTGCTTTTAATAATATGGTTTTAGGTACTGTGCATAATACAGTGTCATGAAGAACTACATGTAATAGTGTTACTCTGTGCAACACCAAGTGGCATTAGGCCAGCCATTCTCAACCTGTGTTCTGTGGAACTCCAGGGTTCTTCTATAGATTACAATGGGTTCCTTGAGGAGTTGTTGATTTACCTTCCATTTGATGGTGCCTGCCTAGTTTCAGGGCCAATGCCACTTGGCCAAGCAAGCTGCATGACACCAATGATCTTTTTAGCTGTCTGTCAGTGGCATTTGGACCACCACAATAAAGGGGCATTAGTACTACTGTTCACCAATGCAAGGGGAACTTTTCCCACTTACTCCAAACAAACTAGTTTTAGCTGGGGTTTCCTAAGACCTGAAAGGTATTTTAGGTTTTCTTCATATATAAAATGGTTGAGAAAGGTTGCATTGGGCAGCACATTTTATACTGAGATGTAGCGCTCTTAATGTAAGAGTGGTGTCTGCAATCTATGTAGGTAGAGATACCATACTGTGCATGCTCCCACCGTGCCAGTTCTGCCCTTCTTATTACCCACATATACCTATTACACAGGCAGATGAATTTAGCTCTGCCATTCTCAGCCTATAAGCACCAAATTGCATCAGGTTTATGATGGGTGACTGATTGAATAATTTTACATCTCAGGAGTTGTAACTGGATTGGAAATGTGACTTTTATAGGAAAATGTGAGATTTGCGAATAGCTTCAGCTGCCAGTACTTCTGCATTTACCAGTGGCTTTTCTAGCTGATGGTAATCCCTGCTTATGCATTCCGTCATTATATGTTGAGTTTAAAATTGTCCAAGTTTGAGACAGGTTTAATATAAACCCTGTCTGCCAGTTCTACCTAACTGTCTGCACACATTACAAATCAAAAATATCTTTATTCTTTAGCCTTGTTTACAAAGAGAAGAATTTAAATTCAATATTAATCAAGCGTCAAAGCTTAGCACAAACTCAGAACAATGCAAATCAATTTCAAAAAAAGAAAAAAAAAACAAGAATTCAAGCAAGCTGCTATGTTCTATAGCTTTTTTATTTGCTTTGTAAAACATTGCAAAATGATTTTCTTTACACAATTTAAATGATAGCTGAAGTACTTTACATCAAATCTCATGTGATATGAGCAGAATTCAATAAAAACGAGCTTGTACTGAAGTCTTGTAAAGCCAGGAGAAATATGAGCACTGAATGAAGAATAATCAGTCACAATAACGAGTCCTTAATGTATATATAAACCTATTAAATGTAATTGTTTCAGTTTACTAATCTTCAGACATGGTGGCTACTTTTATTTTATTTTTCTTTTTAATTTTTTGTATTGGATTGGATACGCAAGTTTGTATCCAATCAAATACAAAATATAAATTTGAATTTCCAAGTTATTTACTTTTATTTTATTTTTCTGTGTAGTTCACTTTTTTCATCTGGTGATCTTGCTAGTATGACACTTCTTGTTATAGTGTGACAATGCTTACTGATTGCACTGTATTTATGGAGGAGCAACATTGCCACCCTAGGATGCTCTCCTGGTTTGGACAACATACCTCCCCCTCTCCTTATTCCTGTATTATGAAGGGGGTCATCTAATTCACAGGGGATAAATGGGAAAACTAATAACATTGACTGGAACATGGACAGTTTAGTGCACAGCAAGTTACAAGCACACTGGTTTTCTGGCCTAACAGGTTCCATAGGAATGCACAGCAGTTGTTCTCTCCACAATTTTTTGTGGCATCAGTCTGCAACCCTTTGTCTTGGACGACAATCTTTTGATGTGTGTACTAAGCTTTTTACTAATTTGTCCCTGATCCATGAAGATATTGCCAAAGGGGCACACAACTCTGCTTACCAAAAACCTTGCTACATATAATAACGTAATCCCAGAAAACAAAATAGGGGATCCCATTTATAAAGCATTACAGCCTTAAAAATTCAGTAATATACTGTTACTTTCTTTTTCCATAGTATCTAATCTTTAATTTGATCTAAGACTACTTCTGTATTGCATTTTATGCCATGCAGCATGGAAATTCTGGTGATATAAGCTCTGTGGTTCAAAAGGCATGATCCCTTTGGGGTTAGAAATCAACCAGGGGAAAACTACATGCCACATAGAAAACATCTTCCTGTATTCTTTCCATTGTTCACATCTACTCTACTCTCTGTTGGGATCAGTTCCACATTATGTATATTTTAATTATTGAAATACAGGATTCAGATTTTTGCATAGTCAACAGCTCTCACCCATCTACATATCCTCATATGTTGCTGACTATCAATAACATATTGCATGAAAAAGGCTCCAGACTGCTGTCCTACATGCCAGTGCCATCCAGACAGATCATTGCTGTGGATGTGCTTGGATATTGTGTGTATTTTTGTTGGTAGAATAGCGTACTCCAAACTAATGGTAGAGTGGGTCCAAGTATTACAATCAGAGCTTTTATCACAACTTCTCAATGAAGTCCTTATTTTATTAAAAGCAACCAGGATCACTTATCGAAAATCCTTGACCCCAAATGAATATATGAAGGTCAGTGTATGCTTCCTTGCAATGACATACTGGATCAGCATCCAAATAGGGATTTAGAAAGAGTTTTAATATAAACTTTACTTATTGGAGTTACATTCATACCAGCTTGGAGAACTGTGCAGAGTAATTGTCACTGAAGAAGGAGAGGAAGAGTGTGGTATTTGGGCTTGTAGTTTGCTTTGTTCTTTTAGTCATCAGTATTAAGTTTATTACCACAAAATGGGCAGCTTGTATCCTATAGCCTTCTTCTCCCCAGTGGGGTACTATGCCCAGCCTATCTACCATGGTAGGAGGGAAGGTGTCACTAGATACGATCAGGAAACAGAAAGAATTAATACAAACCTTCGTGTTCAGACAACTTTACACATAGAAATATCTGAATGACAGAAAAAAAGAACATGAACAACTAGATACAGACATGATGTATCATCTATGCAGTACATTGCCTAGATACACTAACAAGGGAAACATTTCACAGAATGAACAGGATAAGTAATAGAAGATGAGGTAGAGCAAAGATCCACATTCCTATGTGAAGGCTTTGGAATGCTTAGAACAAGTGACAACAGCTTAGCTGGCATCTGAATCACCCTTTGTGTGTCATAAGTACTGCTATCAGTTGGTATTTGAAATATGTCCAAGAATCAGTGACAGAATGAAGACACTATACCAGTTGCAAATGTTTTATGGTATAGCACACAGTATAAACCAATATTATAATGATTTAATGTACAAGGTGCAAAAGAAATATGCATATACTAATGTCTATGTCCATAAACTTGCAGTGTGGTCAGATTAAAGCCATGGAATGCAAGGATTGCTTTCTCTAGAGCTCACGTTTTTTATTGTGGTACACTTGACATATCTTACTCATCCTAGCTCCCCATCAAAGTTGTACTATGACAAGCTGAGTTGATGAGGCCTGAGATTGGGCCATGTGTACATCAAGTGAAAATAACAAAAAACCTTTTAAAGTGCAGTGTTGTGAAATATCAAAGCAGACATTGGTTTGAACATCTCAGTTACAGTACTGCTAACTCATTACAATAAAGAATCACTGCAAGGTTAAGTGAGTATTTTGTCTCACAGTAGTAAAAAAAAGTATGCAGGAAATGTATTTTCATAATTTGCAGAAAGCAAGATAGCAACTGACCATGGAAACAGAGACATCCTGCAAATTCTGTTCAGCAAGGTGAATATGTGCAATGGTAAAACAATATTATTTAGATATGAATTCCAGTAAATACATTTGTAGTTTGTGACAATAGTTCTTGCATTTGGAATGTGACAGGCAATAAAGCCTAACACAGTTGCTGTGAATGAGCCCTAATATATCATTTTTTTATGTAGTGTAAGTACCAGAGATTGACAAGCTATCAGCCTATTTCCGTTCCCTGTACAGCAGTGCTAAGGCTTGGAGACGTAAGGGAAATATATGCTGCATGCAACTATGCTGATGATAATAGGCAGAGAGATGACCACATTGGTCAGCTGCTGCTCCTTAGACTTTCTGTCTAAGCAGGATAGAGTTAGAAAGAAGACATCATTTTATTCCTTTTTTTAAAGTGTATGCTTACACTTTGTGTAACACAGAAAAGTTTTGTCATCTACCTGATTGTGGTGTTAGTCTCGGACAGAAATCCATATACCTATCAAGGTAAAAGAGCTTCATAATATATATTTAGCTGGTAGCCTGTTGACAGTTCCATGGGTATAATAGGCAAGATTAAATAAATGTGTCAAAAAAAAAAAGGCTAAGCCCCCCCCCCCTATCTGTCTTTAACGCCCCAGTGGTGAAGACTGAATGGAAACAGAATGGGAATGGGTACATCACGAAGACCGGGCATGCGTGGAAGGAGAGTTTCAGTCATGAAAAAAATATGCCGATCTTACACATGTGCAGTGAGAGCGAAATTTTTTTTTTTTACAACTACAGCAGGCTATGCCACTCGATCTGCCTGCGCAGTGCAAGATGAGTTGTTGTGGCCAGAAAACAGAAGAAAGAAACCTGGACAATGCAGGACTGTATGGAAGGCAGCTCCAGAGGGATCTACGAAAGTTAGAGTAAGTGATCTTTTTTTTGTTTTTAATTTAGTCCCGCTTTAAAAAATTTTTTAGATGATCAGTTATTACACAGCAAATCTATTCAGTAGCTCAGGGGTCGGCAAACTCCGGCCTTTAGACCAGATACGGCCTAGCCGGTAGTTCGTTCTGGCCTAACGACCCCTGGCTGATCCAGCCTAATGCCAGGGGGTGTTAGGAACTACCTGAGCCAGAGCCGCCTCCTTGCTGTTGCTCCCCTATTTATCGCAGCCGGCGTTGATATTCTGCCAGCGCGGTAAATAGGAACGCTCCCTGAAGGGAAATCCCTCTCCTCTGCAATGCATACGGAGAAGAGGGATTTCACTTCAGGGGGTGTTCCCTGGTGGTGGGCGGAGCCATTAGGGCGGGACTCAGAGTCTGGCCTAGTGTACTCCCACCCACCCCTGATATGGCCTAGTGGCCATAAAAGTTTGCCTACCCCTGCAGTAGCTAATACATTTCAAAAATGTAAATCCCACCATATGGAACACTATACCTATAAATACTAATGCTTATAGTACCGATAGATTTTGGAAAGTAGACAATCAGTCTGTAAAGGTCAGAAGCTTTAACACAACAAACAAAAACAAACACATAAAAAAAAAAAATGTATGCTTAGTAAAAATGTTATCTGTACAGAAAGTCTCATATAGCCAGTACATCAAATTGTGATAGAGGAGATTGTAGCAGCTCAGAAAACCCAAAGGATAGCAATATACTATAATAAGCAATAATTTGAGCTGGTCTGCCATGTGCTCTGTGCAAGCCAGAGACTGAAGAGCTGCATTTGGCAGAAAGGTTGGGAAAAGAACGCACACCAGCAAGGTGAAGTAATTGGGACATTGAATGCAAAATAAACAGATGTTGTATTCGTCAATTAAACACTATAATTTCAACCTGTTAGATTACTTGCTTGTCAGTGAATGTTAATAGGACTGAGAAATGGCAATCATGTTTAGGTATGTTTAATGGCAGATAATCTATGTTATTTTACTCTTTATTCTTTGAAGAATTAAAGTAGCTGAGAGGCAATTATGGTACATGGGAACTGGAAATACGGGAATCATTGTAAGGAGCAGGGAGGGGAAAAAAAAGGAGAAACTATTTAATTTTGATTTCATTTAGATTGATGACGAAAGGCAGGATCCCTGGTATTGCGAATACTCAAGAGCCTGCTTTGAAATGTTACACAGGCTATCTGTCAGTTTTGACATTTGCCAGAAGGGCTGATGGATTGGGGAGTTTGCATGAGCTGGGAGGAAAAGCAAGCTGAACAGTATGGAATAATTACATCTCAAGGTAGTGTACAATTCGGGTCTTTTTTAATAAGACAAGGACCAATGTGCAAAGTACAGTGATATGTGGAACCTAATTTATTTTATTTTTCATGGATTGAATTTCAGCAAATGGAAATCTTTCTATTTTAATATTTGGGTTTAGATAAACCCTTAAGCCCAAAGTATCCCCTATATAATCCCCCACATCTGCTGTAGGGGTAGCAGTGCTGGAGGGGATGACTTGATTGGTTGGGCCCTTTTTAACATAGTCCTCCTATTGCCTATACAGAAAAAAATGGCAGTCTGATGTCAATTTAAAGGTTAATAATACAGGCTAAGCTGTTTTTTATTTATTTTTTCACAAATTGGATCACATTTGTTTTAATCAATAAAATATAACTTTACCCTATATTTCCTTTTTCTTTCCACAATATAAGGATAGAATAATAAAGAGCATCTTAAGAGGAGGAAAACATCACTATAAATAATTTTGTAGAATGGAAAAAAGTTAGAACCTTTGTAGTATTATTGAGGAGCACAAAAATAATAGCACCAAAACCAAGATGAATCCAATTCTTTGGTTTACTGAACCAATGATTATACAGCCAACATGTTTCAAGGTTTTTCGGAGCATTCTCTGCTTCAAGGATCTGACATTCAAATTCAATTAATTCAGTTAATTTTGTGTGTTTGTGTCTTGGATCTTGGAGGTTGTGCTCTTGTTGTTCCTCTAACTTAAACCATGCGTGTCAAAAGGTTTTTTTTTATTGCTGACTCTACTTTCCTCTTCAAAGGACTTCTGGCCAGCTAATTTTTTCATTTAGTCACGGTGATTAAAAAGTAAAGAAAAATCTCTCACTAGTTGTTGCTGTAGCTGGGCTTTAATTCAGCAAATTTGTATACCAAATACTCTGTTTAAACTTGCCAAAATGTAGCACTGTGGAAATACTGAATCATGTAAATACTAGTCACTCAAGAAATTGGAGCCATTTTCTTCTAAACCATAGTGAATATATTTCAGTGTGAAACTGGCAGACTTTAGCAAGTGATGCAAAAAATGCTAAAGAACTAACCTGTCAATTCCAACTTTGACTTTTACTTAATATTAATATTATTATTATTATTTACAATAATATTATTAATAAACACCATTTATATACTGCCAATAATGCCAACACAACTTTGCACACTAAATAGTGGTTGCAAATGACAGACAGATACAGACAGTGACAATGGAGGAGAGGACCCTGCCCAGAAGAGCTATTACTATCAGTGCATTTTCTTTCCCATTAAGGCTTTAATTGTAGTAAAAAGCTGAGTTCTTTAATGCTAGCTACAGCCACCTTATGTAAAAGGGTGACAAAGCTGCCTTTCGATGACCACTGCCTACCTAATTCTGTGGTCATATGACCTGTAAATGTCCACTTTCATCCTTACAGCACAAATAGCGGCTGTATTGGGATGGTCCAATCAGGCTGCACATCATGACGATAACAAGAAGGAATGTCTGTATGGGCCATTTTAACGTCCAACTTTTACAAAATGCTCAAAAAATATTTGGCTCTGCATCAGTCCTCCAAGAAAGCCAATTCTGCATTCTGCATACTATCTTATACGAAGCCTTCCCATCTCCTGTCCATCTGCTATGATGTAGGTATCATTATGCATTATGGTATATAGCTCCATTTCTTAGCCTTTTACAGTTGACAGCCAGAGAGTCTAGGCACAGTGGGGACACAATCATTATTACCACAAGCAGAGGTGGTTTTTAAACTTGAACAATTCCATCCTTGCAGATCTCTAATCATGGACCCCCTTATATACAGTAACTGTCAACTTCTAAAAGCTGAGCAATCTTGTCCAGCTTGGCAATTGCTAAAAAACTCCCTTCATAAAGACTTGCTTCATCTTCCCCTCGTTCTACAAGTAAATCCCTGTTGTTAGTAGTGGTAAAACCACAGAGAAATAATCCAGGGTTCTTATAGATTATAATGCCTGTACATTCTCTGTGGGTGTTCTCAAATCTGTCCATGAAACATCTAAAGCAATAATAAATTGTCATAAAACTGATGTTTATATTTCCAGAAGCTGAAAGAAAAGAACATCCTGTGGTATATTTTCTGATCCAAAGGTTTTATGAAATGCATTTTATTGTGATGTTGTTTGTGTCATTTTAATAGAACAGTATATGAAATGCAAAATACCTCGCAGAGTCAGACATGCAATTATAACAAAACTAATGCGATGTGATTTTTAAAGACTGTTTATGTAAGTGTAGTTCTGTGCTGTATAAGTGCTTGCATAACCAGGGATGCCTATCAATATAGCAATATAACTGCAATACTATTTTCATAGAAAAAGGAAACATTTTTTTTTTTACCAAACTCTTGATTATAACCCCTACTTTTGCCATGGAAAACAAAAATTCTTGGTCCCCATTTTAAAGCCATTTCTTTTTTTAGTTGCCCCTCTGCTTTCTTTAAAAAAAGTATAGTGCATCCTCAGTGGATGCATATTTTAAGTGTAGGAAAACAGTACTATTATCAGGAATTATGGCATGGAGATTTTTTATTCATTTGGTATTAAGATTTTAAACAATATATAAATCTTGCAGGAAACCGAGTCAAATTGGTGTCATTTGTAAATGAAATATCACTAGTAGGTACAATGATCAGTTAAAGCACAGATGTGTTTAACTTGCAAAATAAATAAGGAATTTTCAGCATGACTTTTTTGTAATATTTTTGTAGACCACCTCAGTAAACCAGGGTTTTTAATATAGAAAATCTGATGAGCAGGCATTGACCACAAATATGCTCATAGAATGAGTGGGAGATGGGAAGGCACAAACAGGCTGTTTTCTACAAACATGGGACACATAAGGATCTGTAGATGACCTCTCTACAGGAAAACGTCCCTTTAAGATTATAATTTTGATAGACTCCCACCACCCAGAGTACAGCCTACTTGGTAAATACTTACCTTCCTTCACTCTCCAGTAATCATCAGCATTCAGTCAAGGTCTTCTTCCAACCATGGGTGCTAGATCCCGACTTAATCTAATGGAAGTTATCATTTGTTGGAAAGTTGGAAGCAGGGTTTACCTAAAGCTAGGTAAAAAAACATAATTTTTTTCTCAAATATTTTTCAATAAAGCATGTAAATTGACTGTGTGTGCAACACATATTCAAAATCCAGGTATTGCTTTGGAAAAATGATAAAGTGATATGATCACTAGGTTGCACCAAATCTGAACAAAGATCAGAGCTGTGAGAGGGACCCAAGAGGCCCACTTTAAAAGTGAAGTTGGCTAGAACACTGACCAGCTGGGCTCAGAAAAGTTTGAGTTACTGACTTAAAATGTAAAAAAGCCTAAAGTATTTAGGCAATAGGGTAAACAAACCAGGAGGCTAGCATATGCACAATGAGAAGCAGAAATAGCTACCTCCATGTCTATACCGAAAAGATTAATCTTTACACTGCCCCTGCCATAATGTTATAGAACAGTAGGTCCAGGGTGGGAACAAACTAGCAGATGCAGTTTTTTTATTTATATTTTACAGAGCCACCAAATTTCTTCTAAATGCTGGTAATACTTCACCTCCCCCTCTGCCCTTCCTGAAGGGTTCTCCCTGGGGTACCTAGTTCATGTGGAAGCTAGATGCCCAATCCCAGTTTTAGAAAGGATAATGCATGGAAAACAAAAGGTCAGATATTTATTCTACCCTGTGATGCAGGAATCCAGAAGCTCTTATCTCAATTTCAGGTTGAGAGCTGTCCGATCCTAGCAAATGTAGGAAATGGTCATTACTTATTGGAGTGCAATAAAAGCACTAGTGGTTGAATAAACCAGTACAAACCAATATTAGGTATCACCATACATGCTATAGAGACAAAAATAATTCTAGAGACAATATTTTTGGTTGATGTAAAAGATTTTAAAGTGACTCTTGTGGAACATTTTGGGTATTGCAGTATATTGCTATTACACAACCACGGGCAGTTCTTCCACATCCTCTACATTTTTGTTTTGTTTATCTTACTTATCCTTTTAGTCTTATCCTTTATTGTTTCCAGTATGTTTCAAAATGTTACTATGTGAGTAAAATTAGTTTATATTTAATATTTTTTTCTTAAAAGTAACCACTAATTAATTATAAATAATCACTAATACTGAGCAACTGAAAAAAAAAACTACCATTACTGTATTCTATTGGTCCTCTGTTTTCGGAAATATATATTGTTGTGGGGTTTCACGTGCTCTGACAATTAAATAGTTAAATTAACAATATAATCCATTTCACTCACCCACTTTAATCCATTTATTACTTCAGTTTTGTTTCCTACTAAAAAATAATGTTATCTAGCAAAATCTGTAACATTTCTAGGTTGACTCGGTCACAAAAAAATCTTTGACAGGCACCATCTAACCTACAGGCCATCATTGAAAAGGCCTGAAACAAAAAAACTGACTACACTATTTAAACATGATATATATTAAATATTATTTAATGCAGTGAAGGTTTTTAAGGTTCAGGGATTTTGGCCGGAAGTACAAGCAGAATTATAAGAGCCAAGAATGTGAGAAATCATTTTTAACAATCTTAAATCATGAATGTCAAATGAAGATGTGCAAGGAATAAAAAGTTAAATCAACAGATGATGAGCTATCCGTGTTCTGCCAGGAATGACTTCTAGAACAATATGATAATTCTGTCATTCAGAAATTATTTTCAGGACTTTTGCAGCTTAAGGTGGATGTCAAGCAAAAACTCTATTTTCAGTGTCGGATTGAGTGGAGAATTTAAAAATCCTGTCAGTTTTTACTGCTATTTTCGGCCCAGATATAAATATATAATATATCCTATATATCTATATATATATATATATATATATATATATATATGTGTGTGTGTATAATTCAATTCAAAAAGTCAAAATCATATTTTATATAGATTCATTACACACAGAGTGATGGATTTCAAGCATTTATTTCTTTTCATTTTGCTAATTATGGCCTACAGGTAATGAAAACCCAAAATGCAGTATATTAGAATAATATAATATTACAGAGGACCAATAAAAAAACACAAACAAACAGAAATACAGAAATGCTGGCCACCTAGAGCAACAGAACAGGCACCTGAAGGTATATTATGTATGGGATCACCTCATTGGACAAAGGAAAATTGGATTTCTGCATTTGGATGGTAGAGAATCAGCATGAAAGCATTGGTCCATCCTGCCTTGTATCAATAGTTCAGGCAGGTAGTGGTGTAATGGTGTTGAGGATATTTTCTTGGCACACTTAGTAGCAACTGAGCATCATTTGAATGCCACAGCCTACCTTAGTACTGTTGCTGACCATATATATCTCTTTATGACCACAATCTACCTATTTTCTGATAGTTACTTCCAGCATGATAATCAATGCCTCTCAATGTCACAAATCTCAAATAATTTTCAAACTGATTTCTTGAACATGAGGAGTTTGCTGAAATCACATGACTTTCACAGTCACCAGATGTCAATTCAATATGGCACCTTTTGGATTTGTTGGGACAGGAGATTTGCATCATGGATATGCAGCTAACAAATCTACGGCTTAATCTAACTGCTATCATGTCCATATGGACCAAAATCCATGCCACAATGAATTACAGAATTAGCACTGAATGCAGTGTAGACCAGGATATACAACACCTGTTCTTGAAAGCCAAGATTCACGCACATTTTTAAGAAAACTATATATAAAAATCTTGGCCTGTTGAGACCTGGAATTGGACAGCACTGGTATAGGCAGTTCTACATAATTAGCACTAATATTTTATTACGAAAAATTGCTAGTTTGTATATACAGTGCAGAGGAAGGTAGAGATCTGCAAAGATGTTTGCAAAATCTATGCCTAATCAATGCCTAATAGAAATTCACTTTCTATTACTTAGCAGTAAGTAACAAGGCATTGCCGTAGCTGATTCCATTTTTTTGTTTGCATGTTGATAAACCATATCCATGACATTTTGTGATAAATTCTGACTTGTCACATACCTCTTTGATCATTAATAATGTATTCACCTGTGTAACACTGTCAGCTCCATTCATCAACAGCTTGTTTATGCAACATTTTGCTATTAAATATTAATAGTAATACAGAGAATTGCATGTGAAAGTGCATGACACAGCAGTTTACATATTCTATTCCTAAAGTGCTTACAATCAATGTTACATGATGACAAATCAAAATTGACAATACAGCAGTGTAGTGATATACATTTCCTTTAATATGATACAAGTAAGCTATCTACATCTCATTTCATGTAAACCAAAAAAGTGAAAGACATGAGACAATTTAGATCAGTGATTTTCAACCACTGTGCTGATTTACAACTAGTGTGCCGTGAGGGATCTTCAGGTATTCCGTGGAAAATTACCCAGTTACCATTGTCATGTGTCTGTGCTGTAGTGACTGGCAGAGTGTTGTAATACTCTTCCATGTCAGTGGGTGGCAGTAGGTAGCTTAATTGCCTTGTTTATTCTTAGAGACAAGAGAGTTAGCTAAAGAGTAAAATTTTGTGACATTTTTGATTTGTGGTATGCCGCAAGATTTTTTCAATGTAAAAAGTGTGCCGTGGCTCAAAAGAGGTTGAAAAACACTGGTCTAGATAATACCATCTTCATGAAGAGGTTTGAGAGACCCTTCATGTCTTTTGTGACTGCAAAAAGCAGGAAACAGGAGTAAATGTGTTTATTTTAAATAGACTTGCTGATAATATTCACCATCAAACTCTGCTGGGAGAGTGTTACTCTTCTGAAAGTCCTGAAAATGAAAGTTAAAGTGTGTTTGAAACCAAACATCTAAACCAAAAATGTAAACTCATATTTCAGATATCTCAAAGAGTGTGTTACCTTTTTTTTCCTATATATGCAACTTTTAAATAACTCATACTTTCAAGATGTAACCACAGGTGATAATGCTTTTTTAATTCAGATCAAGTTGTCACCTTTCCATCACAGTTGGGCTACAAGCAGCCATGCCAGTAATTCTTTATTTGTTACCTTATAGTATATATAATAAAATGTTCAGCAACTGCCAAAGCACAAAAACATTCAATGGAAGCTCTTGTTAAGAGTCTACAAGATATGCACAGTACAGGGAGAGATCATGAACAAAGGAAGGCAGAAAAATTACATGGGTGGCATAAAGGCTTATAGGTTTGCACTCTGGCCTTTGTAGTCCTAGGTCCTAGGTTCAAATCATGACCAGGACCCTCCTATCTGCATGGAGTTTGCATATTCTTCCCTTGTTTGCATGGGTTTCCTCCAATATCCCCAAAACATGCTGCTAAGTTATTTGGCTTCTCCCCAAAATTGGCTTTGGGGTGGTAAGGCAGACTTAAACTAAAATTTTTACTTAAAATAAAATTGTAGAAAACCCTTTTATGTAAGGTAATTTTTGTGTGTGGGGGGTTAAAAAATATAGGAAAAAAGATGGCAGCATAATATTGCTGCATAATATGTTGGTGCTAAATAATTACAGTTAATAATAACTATTTTTTAAAAGTGCCAGTCAGTGCCTCAAAAATGCTAGCCAAAGCCTACAACTACCAGTCAGGGCTAGCTTTTTTCATGGTG
>NC_092864.1:51588553-51631188 GCF_032062135.1 Pyxicephalus adspersus | reverse complement strand
GTAGGCTGTATTTCAAGACCTAAACATCTTTGCAATTAGCAATTCTAGGCAAGACTCATTAGTCCACAGTTGCTCTTTAATAATGGGTAACAAGCTATTAAATACATAACAATTTCATTTTTTTCATGGTTGGCTGTCATTTGAAAATTTGAACAAATTGATTAACACATGTTTCACTAGACTGCTAGATCCAGAGGCAGCATTTTAGGCTGACATTAAGCAAAATATTTAAACAGCTTCACTTGTTTGGAAAGGAGCCATGGCTGGATGCCATGCTTCACATTGAGTGAAATTCTTGGGAGAAAAGCCACAGTCCATAAAAAAGGCTGCATGTGAATTTCCACGTTGCTCACATATAAAAGTAGAAAAGGGTTCTGAGTGACCATAGCCAAAAACGTTGCATGTTCTATATACAAATAACATCTTCCCCTATGACCATTCTTCCTGTCTCTCCCATATGGCAATATTTTGCGATGCTGATAGGGTGCTAAACAAATTCTGTGTCTAAGACAAGAAAAGACATCATACACAGACTTTGCCTAAAGTTAGATATTGATGAGCACAGAATATTTACCTAGATAAAATCTGACTGGAAATCCTCCTCCGGGACAACCTTTCTCTCTCCCTAGTGTGCTTTAGATTGCTTGAAGCATATTTGGTGGTCATGTCCGAGAGCTCAAGTTTCTTCCTTGATTTCCACTGTTTTGCAATTAATGATCACGTCCACTCCAGAACGAGCTCTAGTTATTGGATTGACTCTTCATTACCTAAGCCCACTAAGAGTCTGATCGGATACATCCTGGTTGCAGCTCGCATTACCCTTGCTAAGGCCTGGAAATCTTCAACCATAAATACTGGAATACTATTCCTTTATTCCAAACTGAATTAGTTTAAAGTCAATGACAAGCTCGTCTGCATCTTCATGTTCCACAAGTTTGAAATGGTGTCACACTTACCTCCTCCTCACTAAAGCGGAGAAGCCTCCCTCTTGCACATACGGGCAGTTCTGACACTGGACGTGCCTCTGTTTCCAAGTTTTATCAATTCCGTCCAATCCACTGGCCAATCAGAAAATAGCCTCCTAACTATTTATGGCTAGTTAGCTAGCTCACACAGTGCACTCAGTGTTCGTGCAATGTATCTCCATTGTGCCGAGCCCTAGTTCCATTGAGCTATTTCCTGTTCACCTGTGGCCTTATCCAGCATTTCCCTTGTCCAGCTGTGTTAACCCCTCGTTGACCAGTCTGTTGGTTCCCAGCCAATTTCCCTGTGCTGTTC
Organism: Pyxicephalus adspersus; assembly: GCF_032062135.1. Taxonomy (NCBI): domain Eukaryota; kingdom Metazoa; phylum Chordata; class Amphibia; order Anura; family Pyxicephalidae; genus Pyxicephalus; species Pyxicephalus adspersus. The sequence continues at coordinate 51,629,910 of NC_092864.1, read as the reverse complement.
CAGTGTTCCTGTCGGTCTGTGGATATCACATCACCTGTACCTCCTGTTGCCTCCAGTGTCTCCTATCTTCCCTGTGTCCCCAGTGGCCCGTGTCCCTGGTGTCTGTCTCCTGGATCGCTGGTAACTGACCCCTTGTGTGTGACCTGACCTCCCTTGCTTGCTGCATGCCTCGACCCCAGCCTTCCTCAACTATCCTTCTGCTTTGTGATTTAGACCGCAACCTTGCAGTAACCAGCAGCACAACATCCTCACCTTCAGAGGCTTTGGAGAAAACCTGGTTACTGCTTAGACTCTGTGCCTTGGCCCTTCTCAGGGCTCACACCACCTCCATGCAAGCCACAGCACCCCCTAGTGGCCGTGTCTCTCAGTGCGTGACAGATGGATCTCTGTAACTCTTGACCTTCATCCTTGTTGTAGTGAGCTTCTACACCCTCCCCCCTTTTTCCTCTTCTTCACCCTTTCAATTTATTTATTTTCCCCCCTTATTTTTTGATTACTCTTGTTTGTGAAATTTGTGATTTATGTCCACTCGTTAGTTGACTTCGCTTGAATGAAAACATCAAATCTAATATTCAATTTTTTCTTTAAATCCAAAATAAAAAATCTACAGCTCCCTGTTTTTTTTCAATGAGCAAAACCCTTAATAGGCTTGAGACCATCTTGGGCAAGAAATGGAGGTATTGAGAGTGTGTGTCTGCCCCTTCTACTACTCATAAAAGGTCCTCCTGGATTTTGTATTGCCAAATAAGCTGTCTCAGCTAAATTCAATAACAGGTGCTCCGCCTACATGAATGCAGCTTACGTCATTGCTTACATGTGTTTAGTCAATCATCCAAGAGTTCAGACAAGGACAGTTGTCCTTGGCTGCTCCTGCTGAACACAATGAGAGGTTCTTTTTGAATTGTTTCTTTGCATTCATCCAATCCAGAAACAGGGAGGATCAGAGTAGCTGCTACAATCATTACAAGATGTTCTCTTTGACCTAATCGGGGTATGAGAATAAAATAATGTTGATGGAGGATCTCACATGGAGCCTTCATAATAGGGCAGCTGTCTTCTATTAAACATAGTTTTACTGGCAGGAGTTTCAAGGTACTGAAAAAAAGTATGACCTTCTAGGTGATTTTAAAGAATGTTAAGGGCCACTCTGTCCACTATAGTTAAGGTACATAATTGAATTACAGGTGAGGTAGCCTCTCCTTTTACTGTTAGATTAGACTTTTAGTTAGATTTTTTTGTACATTTTACCCTACCTTTATCTCTTCCCCTTTTGGTTATTTGGATATTTCCATCTCTTTCTCTTTAGTCCTCTCTTTTTTTTCCTTCCTTTCCCCTTTATCGTTTCCCTCTCTCCGGTATACTGTTATGTTCCATGTGTTCCTACCGGGAGGATAAGGATGCCTATCCATTTCTAATGTAACTGGCGCAAAATTCCAATCAAACTGAATTTCAGGCGAGTTTGTTGAATCAAATGTCGAATGATTTACTTATCTATAATCATAGGTTGTACGTAAATGCCACTCCATCAGCACGCTACATTGTGTCTGATCCTACCGTTTTATCCAGAATATTCTTTTTTTTTCCTGCCTGAATCTATCTTCATATTGCCTGCTTTTCAGGCCCCCTTCAACTGACACCACCACTTTGCCAACATCCCTCACACCCCCCTAGAAATTCAAATGCTCTAAGCAGATCTATCACCATATTTTTAACTTTACATAAAAGGGTGGCTCACAGCTGTTTAATGCAAATCCCAGAAGGCTGTGGGCTGCTCCGTCACACATGCGCAGTGAGATTTTGTTTTTTACACTTTCAGGAACACGTCACTTGAAAAATTGGGTGACGTGAGCAGAACCTGGAAGGATAAAGAGGAAGGTCACGCTCACTGTACCTTCTATTAAGAGAAGCTGAATCTGGTCTGTAGAGATTAATGTGTTTTAAGTGATTCACTACCAAAAAATGGTTATTGAAACTCACATTCACAGCTTCATAGATAGATTACTTGGTTTGATTTTGGAGATTCTTTTTTTACTTACTGAATTTAAAAGTAAATACATGATGAACATAGCGTTTACAGATTGCATACTCTGTGGTCTAGAACCAGTGAATCTGCATCAGGGACATGGGTGGTTCATCTGTTTTTGAGGGGAAGGGAAGACAAACCTATTTTTCAGTATGCCAAATAGGAGTTACTGTAGCATACACTGCTGGAAAACTTATTGTTGGCCATGATAAAAGGTCACAGACACAGACCAAGTAGAGTGCCCATGCTTATTTCTATGCACTGCCAAATTTGCCCACAATAAGCTTCCAAGTGTCAGAAATGGACCATAGTTATGGGAAAATGTGGCCTAGTCAAATGAATCCCATTTTCTTTTAAATCATGTGAATTGTCACTTGTGTCCATTGTATAGCTTGATGACATCAGGATGCATTATGGGAAATAAACAGTTCAGCAAAGGAAGATCATCTTACAGGATCTACGCATGGCGTCTTGGTGCCAGATACCTAACAACAGCTTCCGAGGTCTTCCGGGTTCCATGTCTAAACAGGTCAGGACTGCTTTGGCTGCACATGTGGGAGTTACTTAATATTACACAGGTGTTTGGGTTTTAGGAAGAAGATAAGCCAAAAGATCTTGTGAGAAAGTAGATTTTTGTACGCAGGTCCAAATGTTGCTTGTAATGTCAGTCTTTAGTTTTTGGGCAACCTGTACAATACCCTCAAGCTAGTATGTACATGGTTTGGTGAAAGCTGAATTGCTTGATTGTAAATGACTTCCAAAAATTGCCACCACAAATATTTAAGTCTAAAAAAAGAGCAGGATGTCTTCTAACACTAGATATACTCAGCTAAAATGTATGCAGTCTAGTACTTGAAACCCTTTTATATTGTGTGTCTTCCTCATCATGGTTAATAGCAGTACAATGTGTTCAGGAAATAACCTATTGCATCATGGAAGCTTAATAATATTCTGGATCAGAATTGCTTTATGACGGAAGATAGGAATTGACTACAAACTGGGAAAAACTTTCTTATCTTCAAGGTCCTCCAAGAGGCACAGGGACACCATAACAAAGCTGTTTTTTGTTTTATAACAGGGGGTTATGTTGCATGTCAATGCTGAACACATTATTAAAAAAGGCAATCCACATTTATACAAGAAATAGATAATATATTGTAAATTGTATCTATACCAGACATCCCTGTATGCATAGGACAGTGTGACTTTAATGAAAAGTTACCATATAACAAATGTAAGTATAACAGAACATAGATTAAGACAAAATAAGCATGTGGCAGGAGCCTAAATAACTTATTGTAAATGTATTTAATAAAATAAATACAATACACAGTGATGGTAAAGTCTTCATGCCTTCTTATATTACAGTTATAACTTAACCACACCACTTATTTTTACAGGAACGGTCTCTTAAAATACTCTTTTAGTTCATCACAACATAGACAGCTTTTTTTGTTTTTTTATATGCAAAGATAAACATCTATCCATCCATAGCGTATCTTCTATTTCATTGTATTTTTTCATTTAGAGACGATTTTAATGTACAGACTACAAACCAGTATTGCACTCAGTCTTCAAAAGGATTGTTGCACCTTTACAAGACCACTGTTGAGTTACCATTTGCACATTCTCTCATACATTTTTCCACTAAATTATCCTTTAGACATCATGCTGTCCTTTACAGACTCATTATACAGAGGTTTTCCAAAAATACACTCAAGAGGCGTCATTGCAATTGAGGAGATATATCAGGGCAAAAACATGAAAGATGCTGCTGTTAAAGTGGGCTACTAAATGAGTGAAATTTAGTTTGCTAAAGCACTGTGCATCATAAACCTTTTGTCAAGTTTTTCATACAAAATACTGCATTCCCCTTTTTTTTAACATTTTAGTGTTGTCGAGTTCGTGGTCCCTCTTTTAGCTGCATGTCTAAAATACACTTGCTCTAGTAGCAGCTTCACGTTAATGCTCAGTGGGCTTTCTGAAAAGGACTACGGCGGAACTTGTCTGGGCAATGAGTGTAGGAACAGCTGTTTATAATTTCTACTGGAATCCTATGTAAAGGTGGCAATGCAGGATAGAAACTAATAGACGAAAAAAGGATTGTCAACCTTTAACAATAAGTGACTAAAATTTGTTCAAATGAAAGTTGCAGTTTAAAACCAATCTTTTGCAATTATATTGCATATATATGCAATTATATACACATTGCTTTATAATCAAATATAAACTCATTCAAATTTAAACCAAGGTACCTACTTTTCCCTGAGGAAACAGGAAACATACTGATTGAAGTATAAAGGCACAAAATGTGACCTTCACTGATAAAAATTCAAGATTGCATTCAACTGAAATACCAGTAAAATTAATAGGAATAAATACATTTATGGTGTATTATTTTTATAACATTTATTGAAAAGGGGGAAAAAACTCAAAACAGGCTGTTATACCCCCATTCATTTTACAGGATTAGGTTTTTTGTACTTTTGAGTTGGTTTTAATGGGTCACTCTTAAATGATCATTTGTGTATTGTTGGTCACCAACAGATGGCACCCCATCCTCATGTAGATTGTGTAACACACTAATAACATCTCAGAAGGCAAGAGATTGTTATACTCTTTATATGAGCACACAGCTACATCTAGCGGTGTGACCCAAGAAAATCTAAATTCTCTTTTTAATGACATTTTCAGGGCAAACCAATCTTGGTTTATATTAATGAGTTTATATGTGATTTTTACTTATTGGGTTTACAATAACGTTTTCTAGCAGTCCTTTTCAACATGATGGTCAGCATGATGCCCAGAAACATTTTGTCATCAACATTTAAAGGCTCTGACAAGAAGTCATTTTCAGAAAAGCTCACTGTCTCAGACATAGGCCAAGAGCAGGCACTAGTTTTTTTACCAGGCGGGAAGATGACAGCCACCTGATTCTCTCATTACAGGTAAATATATATTTAAGTGATTTATAGTTCTTGGTGTTATTGAAGAGACAGTGGGGAACTGCATGAAGGTTGAGCTTGGCCCTAAAACCAGCATTGTGCTGTAGAAATCCATAAACCTGAAAATTAGGGGCTCTGCTTCCACCAATAACATATGTCAATGCAACAGTTTCAGTGTAGTTTAACACATCTAATAGAAACAAGCATTTCCCAACTGGTAAAAACTCTGAGGCAGGGCAGTAACTGTCCTTAAAAGGCAGCACACACTGGAGTTTCTCATGATGCCTGCCTTAAAAGATTCAAATCACCGAGACCCCAATGCAATCTGAATAAAGAAAAAGTCCATAAAAAATTATTACTTGGCTTTTAGGGGGACACTTCAGCATTCTTATATCTCTCATTGAGCCTGATGGCTAGATATTTCCCAATAGCTCTCTTTTGTCCTTGCTGAAGCCATGACAATGGTTTGGTATTCTCCACCATGAGGTTCACCTCATTTAAAATCACCTATCACAGAGCTCTAATAAATAATGAGGGATGATAGTTCCATTCCAAAAATGGATAGTTCACCTGTATACACCAGTGCCCTATTATATCTTTTATAATAATATTATAATATATATTATAATATATTCTATTATAATCTGAAATATTAGTTTCATATGGGCTTAGTCTTTAAACCAGGCAAAAGTTTATTTTTTGATGTGATTAAAAATCACAAGCACAAATATATTATTGCATTGCTCCACAGTGCAGGCAGCTAAAGAGGTTATTGGGGACATGCAACTCATTTACAATTTGTTGAGAATGTATACTTAAATGTATATAGCCTGGTTAATTTTATTTTACAAATAGGGGGTTAAGCACATAGTAAATTATTTATAAATAAGCCTTTAATGACTGCCGAAGCTGCATGTACTGTAAAAATACTTAATGATCACAGAGGTACTGAAATCATAACTCCTTCCACCTTCCTCTGGCAGCAATGACTTAGATGCTTGCCAGCCTTTGCATTTAAACAAACAGCAGGTACTGTAAGCTGTTCAGAGAGGTCTGCATCTGTCTAAGGTAGGATCTTGGTGATTAATTACACCACAGTGCCTGCAGATACAGAAATCATTGAGGGTAGTTTTAAAGTTCATTTACATTGTATGAATGCTTTAATGCCTGGCCACAGTTTTACTATAAAGATTTTGAAGTAGGACAATAGTGCCTCCTCAGTAAATGTCAATGTAATCTTGTGGATTTCCAACGCCAATAATACCAAGTGTCACTGAAGAAGCTTATTAAAAAGGCATCCCAACCATTCCAGCACCTAACATTGTGGTGGGCCACAGGCAATAATTTGCACCAGTGGACAATGGCTCTGCCATTTTCTTCCCATATACTCTCACTTGGTCCACATGCTTACAAGTCATCATACAGCAGAAAAGTCAAGACAGAACTGTACAGTAGCTTAAGGTGAGGGAGGAGAAGGAGTGAAAACAGCTCGAGAATGCTGGCTTGTGTTTTAGACAGAATAGATTTCTGCTTTGGAAATATCAGTAAAACAAACCACTGGCCACATAATCCTGTCACTAATCTGCAGCTTTCAAGTTATGTGATAGTACACATAAGGTATTATGGCCCCAAAATAAAAGTAATTATTTTTGTACGTTTTCTAGGAGTGGGTGCCAGACCCCTTATTATTGTGCAGCACACAGAAGTCCAGATACAAGACTCTCAATTCAGTCAGCAGTGATAGGCAATATGGGGTTGCCCATAGACACTACCTATGCCTTAGAAGGACAGACCATAGGAGACTGTTTCAGTTGCAGAATTCCGGTGCTGCGTACATGTATTTCTACTCTGAGGAGTCAAAGAAGAGAGGCAGTACAGTAAGTTGAATAGGAATTATTTTGGTGGTAGGACTGAAGACTGTGAAGTAATTGTATTTAACCATGCCACTTTACACCACATTCATTTTTGCCATGGCACACTGCTCTAACCAAGGTGTCCCTCCTTCAAATATGACAAGGTATGCAATTCGTCCTCAGTGCATTGCTCATTGTACTATTCAGTTTGAGGGAGGTGTATGTGTATCCAGTAAATGTGTGTAATCCCGTGCTACATGTCAGAGGATGAATAGTAGCTGCTACTAATTAGCTCTTCACATGCAGGCTCTGCTATTATTGGATGTGTATAACATTCACGGACATTACTTATTATGTCATTACGTGTTGGATACATTTTTGAACTGATGCTTTATAGCACTCACACCGTAATCTATGGATCATATTCATATATTTGTCACAGTTGGTTGGTATAATCATGGAATCTGCTGGTGTATAATGCTGAGAAACACAATATCACAGCATTATGTAGTTAGAAAGGCACATTGGGATTTACCCCTTCAGGTTCAGAAATAATCACTAGAGAACACAGATCATGCTGCAGACTCTGCCCTCCATCGATTAAAAAATTGGGTGATCACTTATTTATTTTGCTTTTTGTCTGATTAGCTTGGCATATAACAAGAACTGGTCCCTGTGCTGTAATAAAACAGTACATATGTGCCAAATCACTTTAGCCACTTAAGAGTAGCAAACGATTCATCAAAGTACCACAGTGAAAAAACGTGGTTGCTCTGGTCAGGCCTAGGAATGAAAAGATGAGGAGATACAAAAATGTATGTCCATGCAGCATTATTAGAAGCCAAGATGAAACATTTACCTAAAGTATCAGTAAATGTGAAAAAAAAACATAAGTAGATTTCTAAATCACAGTAAATATATCTTTCTTTTAAAAGCATGACAATTACCCACTGGTAACTATTGGTTACAAAAACTAACCAATAAAATTTACAGCATCTAACAGTACTCAAGTAAGGTGCTCAATCAATCAAACATGCTCCTATTGTGTAAGGCCTTGAAAAAAAATTGTGTACTTCAGCATCTGAAACCAGGTGAGATTAGCAGGCACCTTAAGGGGCGGTTCATATATTTAGCTCATCAAAAGCCCAAAAACATTGGGACTTTACTACACCAATTGCAACACTGCCCATCTATAATCTACTCTTCATCAATAGGTATGGGAGTGATTAACTAAAACTTTCAAGGAGTATTGAGAATGTAAGATTTTATCTTATATGTATTAGACGATTATTGACTTCTAAAGTTGAAAAACAGAATTCTTGTTACCAGTCTATGCACAGGTATTATATGTTCTAAATAGGCATTAAAAGCATTTGAAAAAAACAAAAAACAAAACAAAAACAAAAACAAAAAAAAAGTCTTTATTCGCCTTTGTAGCCTATATATATGGAGAAATGCAACTTTAAACTTCAAACCACTGAATTTTACAACAGGTTTTTGCTTTAAAGTCTAGGTAGGAAAAATCTCAGGTTTCTGATAAAAACAAACAGCATAATCTTTGTTAAGACCTTTGATGGTGAACTACTTTCACAGTAAATGCAGCTAGATAGCTACTTGATAGTTTCAAAGCTCTTTTAGGCCTTGTTCTCACAGTGGCTGTGTGCTGTGATTTTCAAAACGCACACGTTGCCATTCTCTGCAGACAACAGACGATTTGAAAGGCCAGTCCAATGCACCACACCACATAAAAATGTAATGCATGGTGTGCTAATAAAAGGACAGTGCACAGGTATATATGGCCCCGTGTTGCCCTGCAGTGTGTTGGTAAGGTGTGTTGGGAATTAATTTAATACCCAGCCTGCCAACATGTTATGATGTAAGTTGCTCATGCACTGCATTAAAACAACATGCTAGTGGGAACAAAGATTGTTAATACATAAAATTTTAAATGTTATATTCTGAGCACAAGAACACATAAATCTCAGCTTCTTGGCCAACTCATGGCTCCAAATGTTTGTGGGAAAATCCATGTGTCCAACCGCTTACCTAGTTCTTGTTTTGAAAAAAATATTTTTTAACCTGTTAGCAGCTCAATGCAACAAGATTGTTTCAAACTGGCTTTCCAATCTGTAGACATTTTGAATAATTACACCTAATGCATTCCATTGATTTACTTTAAAAAATCTTCACACAAAAATTCTTTTAAATTAGAAATTGGGTAAATCTAAGACCAAGTCAAAACATGACAGCTCTGCACAAAAATACATAGAAGATCTACAAACCAGTTGTACCATTCCTAATGTTAAAAATAAAATTATAAGAGGTGTGTATTCTTACTTAAATTGTTGTGTGCTTTGTACATTTCTTGAAAAGTTGTGCCATAATCAAGTGTGAAACTGTGCAGGAGCTTCCTGTATCAGGACTAGACATGCTGCTCCCTTGGTGCAGGGTGATTGGCCTCATATCTGTTCCCACCTGTAGTTTTCTGCTGGAATCCTACATCCTTCAACTTTTCTAAAATAACTGTATTTTCAAAGGCATTTGGTGCTCAGAAAGTGGATTTATATCGCTTTTGTGGCTATTGAAAATTTTCTTCATTATACCTCACCAGTGATAGGCACAAAACTGAGTAATTATTGGTAACTACAGCAACATTTCAGTTTTTATTATATTAGCTGCCATGCATCCAGTCCACAACAATCAAATAGAGATGATCAATTCATGGATAAAAGGAAAGCATAATTAGATTTTATTATTTAACAAGCTCTTCTAATAATCAATGCTCCTTTTCAAGGTCTAAAGATTTGAGGTGCCTTAACAAACTAGGGACATGCCATAGGTAACGCCCTCAATGTTAGACAAAAGTCTAAGTAAGTTGAATAATTTAGAATTTGTTGAATGGAAGTAAGTTACATATACCACTAATACCCCTTTTACTCTAGCAGGGCTATCTCTGTACTAATCATCTGTTTTCTATGCCTAGAATTTGTTGAATGGAAGTAAGTTACATATACCACTAATACCCCTTTTACTCTAGCAGGGCTATCTCTGTACTAATCATCTGTTTTCTATGCCATGGATTACTAATACTTCTGATACAGATGAAAGACACATTTCTACATTAGTCCGAATATAAAATAAGCAAGATCCCACTGCAATGTCTGTGCCAGGAAGGCGACTTCATTTAGCCCAGGGATTCACTGCCAAAGCCAGGCATAAGACCTTGACATTTATCTCATTAGCAGTTATCAAAAACTAATTTATCTGTTTAAGATGAGTAATCAGCTTAAACAAATGCTATATCATGTTTTACCTTTTGTTCTGCACAACGAAACTGCATTTTGTAATTTATTCTTAGACATATGTACATACAGTATCTGCATTTTACAAAAGAACAAAACTAATTACAGCTGCTATAAATGAGATAATAAACTACAAGAAACATGGAAAAAAAAAAAGAAAAAAAGATAACTCCGTTCCTCAGAGACTGTAAAGAATCAATTCACAGTGCAATCTTAAAATTAAACTCAATACGGTTACTGCAATTGTACATTGACCTCCACATGTGAAAGCAAAGAAACTACACCTTAGGGAACATGTTTATTGTGTGTTGGGATAATACATTGGGTGCTCTCTGAGCTACAAAGGGATAAAGGAAATCCTTTCAGTACAAACTGACAAAGGTAAAACAGTTTTCACAACAGCGTGTACCACATAATTGGAAATATTTCTGGGTTTAATACAAATGACATATCCTCTAGTAATCTACAGCTAACTTTAATAACGTCATACAGATAATGAATTAGGCTAAAATGCACTATAATATTTGGTTTGGAACGGTATCCTTAGTACATCACAAAATACATTTTGATATCCCAAAGAAGCAAGACTTGCAAGTAGGCATTTTAACATTACTAATCTACAGCTACAAAGTTCTACTCTTGATAGCATTTACCTCTTGGGGCAGTATACCGTATAGGATAAAAGCAGAGAGTAGAATCAGTATAACATATACACAGAAGTCCGTATTGTAAAGGCTATAAAGATTTGTTGCACATTGTACAGATGCCTTGTGCTTCTCCAAACTGTACAGTTTATGTGGCGTATCTCTTGGTCCACTGTCTGGCTATCCTGTCATGCTCTGCTCTGTTGGTCAAATACTGAGTGGCTATGCTTCCAACCAAGGGGTCAGCTGAAAGAGGGCAAAGAAAAACAAGAATATTTTAGTAATAAAAAAAAACTTTCACAAGTAGAGTTCAGAAAACAAAATACTGTGAAAGGACTCTAGTGAAAACTGCCATTTCCTGGCTCAGTGATATCAGTAACAATGGAGCCATACAGAATTGCTTTACCGTTTTTGAATCAGTTCCATTTAGGGAGATAATTTGAGATCAGAGTGAAGAAACCCAAGAGCAAATACATTAAATTTAAGCAGATATGAATAGGTAGTTTTAAAAGGTAATGGCAAAGAATGTATGCATGTCAAATATGAGAAAAGGCCACCCGTATCAGGAAGTATTTAGATAACAATGTCCTTTGGGCACATACTTGTAACAAAACCTGAGAAACATGAACACAGTAACACCCTGGGGATCTGGTAATTGGACAGACAGTAAAGGTCTTATTAGCTTTAACAAATGTATATTATTTATAAAGGTATGACTGTGAGGACAGGGTTATCCAGAGAAAATATATTTAACGGATAGATGGCAAGTGACATACATAAGGAATTGTCTTTCAAAACATAATTAAAACTGGGGACATTGAGAATAATGTAATAATTATCATATACTCAACAAGGAAATTATTATATATATAAATTACATTGTATATCAGAAATTACTTACTGATAATACCAAAGTATAATACAGATCAAATTAAAATAACAATGAGAAATATACAACTAAAATGTTAGCAACTCTCTACTTTTCTAGGGTCAAAATGGCTCCAACCATCTGTATACAAAACTTTTCCAAAATCCAGAATGACAAGACAGCTGGCAGGTCTTTTAATAAAGGAGTAAGGTGAGATCAGCATAGAAGCACTGCCACATAGAACAAGGGTGCTTTTACGACAAGGATCCATTTTTCTAAATCTACCTGCTTTATTCTCTATATTATGCGGGCCATCAAAGATCACATATAGGTGTTCGACTCATAGGTATTATAGCCTTGGGATAAGTCTTTTGGAGCACCCATGGGATTTGGGAATCTAATGATGACATCTGGAGTCATGTGCTTGCATTCGCTTCCTATAGTCAATTTATCAGGTTTTCAAAAAGACCTCCTGAATTTCAGTGTACTGGTATGCAAGAGTGCCTAGGCACTTATGTACAGCTGTATGTCTGTAGTGAGATCGAAGTCACTGCTGCCTCTGACTGCTGGTCTAAGAAAGCTTTGGAGTTCATTTTAATAATATCACCGCTATGCTGACAACTGTTCTTTATGCTGGATTTATAAAGAAATTCAGTCTAAACCAAGATAGCGCCTTCCACAGAAAGGTGCAGTGCAGAACCAGGCTTACCACGTCAATAATGGTAAATAGATCAGCTGTGGGGAGACCATATTTAACACTGGAAGCTGTGGCCAACAAAACAGCAGGACAAAGGGATAGTCAAAAATCAGTTACTCATTCATACTAGTTAGAGGAGCTTCCCTATATATTTTGTTATTGGTTAGTATTCAGTTTTTACATAAGCCACAGAGTAGTATTTTAAACTAAAGGCATATCTCCTTGTTGAAAGATCCTAAAAGCACTCCATGCACAGTTGGCAGGCTGGTTATTTTAATAGACACATTACTTAAAATTAAACCTTTCCCATCTGTTCTACCCTGAAATTATGAATGCAAGAACATAATTTACAGCACAAACAAAGATATGCAATTCAAATTTGCAAGTGTGCTCAATGAAGCAAAGCTGTTTCAGAACCGATCATGGCGGAAAGCATCCTTGCTTGTTGTAACATTTTCCATGACAATAAACTATTTATGTTTGTTAATTAATAAAAAACACTGTTCTGCTTTACTGATCTGTTACTTGAAGCTCGTTTTGCAAAAAATACATTTTGCAATTTAAAAAAGGGCAAAATTAAAACTACAGTGAAGGAAAGTGGAATCAAAGAGTTTCCTCTGGTTTAAAGACACAAACTTCAAAACTCTGCCCAGAATAAGCGTGAATAGGTGTGAAAGGTAAAATATACATTATAATAACTTTAAGTAATTCTACTCAAAAGATGTTATGGATACACAAGGCAAAAATAAAATTATGTAAAACACATGCAAAAATTTCAGAGATTTTTTTCCAGCATGCGTTGTTATAAAATATGCTAATCTCCATACCATTTTAGACTAGCAGCAGAAATGGAAGCCAGTGTGTATGTATGTTGTGATTAGAAAAGTATCCACTACACACAGTGTAGGTTTGATAAAGCAGTACATAATAACACATGAACTAACAAGAATTGACCACAAAACCTGAAAGTTTTCCTATCCTGAACATGACCTGGCACAAGCATGCGGGTTAAAGAAGTAAGAAATTGATGCATGTGACTCAAAGGCCCTGATTTATTAAAGTTCTCCAAGGCTGGAGAGGATACACTTTCATCAGTGAAGCTGGGTGATACAGCAAACCTGGAATGGATTCCCCAAAAATATTTTGCTATTTGTTAGCAAATGTTTTCAATCCTGGACCAGATCCATTCCATGTTTGCTGGATTATCCAGCTTTACTGATGAAAGTGTATCCTCTCCAACCTTGGAGAGCTTTAATAAATCGGGCCCAATGTGAGGGAAAAGCTCACAGACAGCATATGCGTACCTGCGCTTAAAGAATGTAGTTTGCTCTCCAGCAATACCTAGATAACAGCTGGGAAACAGTACACATTTACCCTACTTTCAGAAGTCTGTGAATGTTTAGTCTGCCCGCCTGAATACAATTCAATTTAAAATGGAAACATGATGAATCCGAAATCTAAAATTAAACTCACAGATTTTTAAGGCTCAGCTCAGACTGGAGGGGAGATCGCAGTGCAGTTAGTGCTTCCTCCCAGTAAACCATTGCCAAGAGAGAGGCTACAGACCAAAAGGAAAAGTACCACTTACTGCCACCCACTTTTAAATATGAATAGGCTGGTTTATAATCATTGCAGGTCTGAACCTGTCCTTAAGATGGATTCGGTGGATTCTAGAGGTTGCTAAATATAAAGAGAAAGTTTTATAACAACTTCCTATTGCAGGTAGATGGGACAGAAGAAGGAACAGAAAGGGTTACTTTATATAAGGTTTTACCCTCTCCCAAAATCTTTAAAATAAAACAAAACAAAGTTTTGGCAGGTACAAGGAGGGGGAAAACACACACACACACACACATTTCACACAACATGATAAATGTTTACTGGTGAACAGTTGCTTTGTTAATCTTGAATAGAAACATCCTTTAACCAGTACATTCTCCCACCCAGCCAAGAACATTCTCTGAAAGCCAGATGCAACATTAACACAGGTTTGCTGCCAGGCTTACAAATCTACACCTTTCAATTTTCCATTTAAAAAGAAAAAATGTAATGGACATTGTAAACTTCTACACTGCTCATGTGTCCCAGACTAAGAAAACACATCCAGCTCTAAATTTATGAGGAGCATTTTGGTAACTTTAGCATTAGAATACTGCAGCTGTCAATGATGATTGAGATGATTGAGACATGAATTGGCATTTATATAAAAATAAAAACAAAGGAACTCAAGCAGTAGCGGGCTATAACTTCCTCCTCTAATATTGATAGATGATGAGTACACAACTTAAGTTTAGGGTTTAAAAAAAATAAAGTGAAAGTGTGTAGAAAGTCTTAGGAACTCTGTGTTTCAGTTCTTCGAGGACAGAGGTCCATAAAACAGCGATTATGTTGTATTGAATGACAACACAATACATCCAGAACATTGCTGTGTTGTACTGAAAAAGGATGAAAACTCAAGTCATCAGGCTGTAATGAATCAAATATCTTACAAATAAAGTTTGCATGCAACAGTAACTGTCACTAGTATAAAACAATTCTGTTTCTCAGCAACCTTCAAGAAAACCAATGCACAATAGGTATACGTACCGGGGTTACAGTCTGTCAGGAGGGAACAAATAGATAGCAAAACTTTTGATATAGTCAGTGCCGGACTCCAGTTGTCCTTCAGAATATCCAAGCAGATTACTCCTTGGCTGTTGATATTACAGTGATAGATTCTGGTGCGGAAGGTAACCTAAAATGTTAAGAAAAAAATATTACAGTGACAGTTGAGTAAACATATTAATAAGGGATTTTCAATTTTGGGGTATCAGTTTGGGGAGGGGGGGGGGGGCAATTTTGAAAGGTATTGTTTAGGGCAGGGATATTACCTTAATATGGTATAAAGACAACCTAAGGGATACCAGGAGTAGCCAAATGCATTATAAAATGTACAAAATATTACATATTCAGGAAATGAGTCCTTATTTTGTGTGATAGCTACTTATAAGTTTACAAGTAGTGTGATGAAATTTTATATAGGTCAATTGACACTTTACTCCTTATAAAACATAATGACGAGGAGGAGACCCAAGGGGCATCCACAGATTGAATCCAAAAACTTTACTGAAGCATTTATCAGTCTTTATTAAAGCTCTGATGCCATTTCACATTGATAACAATGTAGTCTAAACGTGTGAAAGTAACTAAAATTGTATACTCTAAATATAAGATGCAGCAAAAAAGTGTTGGGGATTAATTAAAAGGGCTCCTCTTTTTTTTTTTTTAAACATAGCCCTTAAAATGTGGTCTGAATCAGGATGTGTATTGAGTAAGCCACCAAACTGCAATTGTCAGTGTGCTTTGCAGGAGGTTTACACAGAACAAGTCCAGTCTATGACACCAACTTAAAACAGAACTAATCCCAAATAAACAAAAAGCCACAGAGAGCTATGGAAAAAGACTGTGCATATCTCCTTTTCCAAAAGTAAAAACTTTTCCCTAGCCCCAGGTGGTTTTTGTTTTTAGCCTACATTGCACAGCACATGCACACCATGCAGAGTAAACCTGGCACTACCACAAAGCTCACCAACATCTACAAGATTTTAGTTCTGCTTTAATGTGAATATGCAACCTACAAACCCACTTCCAGTTCACTCCTAAACAATCTAACGGGGTATAGGTGAGTGTCAGAGACAACTTTAGGTTTGTTAAAATATTTCCCAGTGTTGTGAGGAATCATAAGTAAATTAAATTAAAAAACTGATTCCCCTTTCAATGTGCATAAGCCAAAAACAAATTCTGCAAAAGATCAGCTCAGCAACCTGGGGTGGGCAGACCTAGTCATGAAATCCTTGGTAAAGTCTAGCAAGTTTAAAGACAGCTGTATGTATCCCAATGCTTTAAAGACAGTTTGATCCAACCATTTTGAGCACTACTTGCCACAATTAAGTATGCAGATGATAACCACTATGCATCTTTAAAATATAATGCTTGATTTCAAATGGACAACTTTACCAAAAGTTCCAAAAAATATATTTGTGGCCACACAGTAATTTTACGTCTTTCCTCTACATACAAGGGGACAATCCCACATGGTGCTTTACATCAAAAATTGGCCAGGTTGTTGGCATATTTTCACAAAGCTTAGGTAAGTAACAATGGTATTAAGACGGGCAGATTAAGATTTTCCCTAATGCGTGAAAGTCAGCTTTATTAAGGGTTTCAGTGTATCTTACAGGCAGCAGCTTAACCATTCCAATAAGCAGCAAAAAAATGGCACATTTGAATAACAGTAACTTGGAGCACATCAAGACACCATATATGGCTGCACAAATACTTTTTTACGCCAACTTAAAATTGCATTAAACATATTATTTCTAGCTGTGCTAGATTTAAAACGACTAAAGTCTTATCCCATGCTTCTATATTTGTCTCCCACAGCCAGTTTTAGTAATAGGCATTTCAGTGTTACTGATCCAAGACACAGGACTGTTATTATGGAGATTTTCATAGTTCCCTAAACCTTTGGCTTTTTGCTTCTTTTAAATTTACAGATGTAAATGTGCTGGCTTGGAGAAATGTGAAAAAAGAAGTCAGAAAGCAGAGCGTCCTGTTTAAAGCACACAAATAAAACTTTGTGTTTTCAGTGGATGAGGAATGTTTGCTTAGGAGTTGGAACACATAGCAATAATCTATTATATTAGCAGCTCAGGATACCAAAATAGCAGAATACTCCAAGAGCATAAGACCAATTTTACCAAAGACTAAGGCAACAATATACCAGAAACGATCATAAAATATTAGGCAGCATTCAGGACTTACCTTTGGTGGCTTAAATGGATAATCAGAAGAAAACGTGATATCCAAAAAAAATACTCCTCCCTCATATACAGATCCGGGGGGTCCAAGAATCGTTGACCTCCATTCATATATGTTGTCTCCTTTAGGACCAGCACTGTAAAAAAAAGGAGAAAAATAAAATGAAAATTTTAGTCATTCAGAAAACACATTAATATAGTCAAACATATAAAGCATTCTGGCAGCAAATAATAAAGTAGACCTGTACTTAATAATCTGTTTTATTTATCAAATTACTGATATAAGAGGAGGCTTTGAAATTTCTACCAGGTAGAAAATTATATTTTTGGGGTTATTCTGGCTGATTGTTACATGGCCTGTGCTTAAAAAAAAATTGCTGGGGAGAAGACTGATCCATGATGCCTTACTACCATGCACATCATGACCTGACATTTATAAAGAGACAGCCACAGTGTGGGTAGTGCAGTGTAATAAGTAAAATACAGCTATATTTGGTATTACAAATAAACCTCCGAAGTAGGGAAGAGAAAACTAGAAGCTTCAGTAAAATTTTTTGGTTGGTCTCCATTAGGCATTTCTTTTTCCTGCCACCATGACAATGCTATCACCAGTTCCGGAAGTGATGGGAAATCTCCCGAACAAGACAACTTTACAAACATATACAAATGAGTTGGCATTTGTTGATGTATTGGCAATACTATAGAATCAAAAACTATTTTATTTTTGGTTCCATTTATTAAAGTTTTTCTTCAATATTCACCTTTTGCCATTTTAATATTTTTACATTTTATTTATCATGTCTATGATACTCAGAAAAAAACAAATCCTAGTTTATTTATTAAAAATGCAACTTGCCACAGACAATAAAATACGCAGGTCATACAGATAGATAGCACAGTCTTTCTAAACTATTTGTATGATCATAAACAAAACCCTTCAATGCTAAAAACGTCAAATGATGACATCTAAAGCGTTATTTAATAAAGTACTTGGAAAAAAAGCAACAGAATCATTTTCTTCAATTTGTCTAAAATAACAGCAATGTCTCCGACATCAGATTTCCATTAAATCAAAGTATATCCTATTATTTCATCTAGATGTCGTTTTTACAGTTTATTTCATGTCCAGCTTTACCTGCAGTCAGCCTTTGATGGTGGCATCTTTATGCTTATTGGATTTGAAGATAATTTGATGACATATAGCCTATTTGGATTAATTTTCATATCGGAGTAGTTTCAGAATAATATTGTAAACCGAGTCTGATTTAGCATTTAGCAGCTGAAGAAAATCTCCAGTCAAACAACCTTAAACTAGTCAACATATATTCAACAAAAAGTAATAAATATATTTAAAAAGAACAAGCAAGAATTGTAGGAGCAACTACTGTTGACTTAGGTTTAAAACCACGGGATCCAAGATTGCTATATTTATTAGAATGTTAGTTCTCTGGATAGGAAGAATGCCTAAACACACTATTCCTGCACAGGGCGGTGGAGTCTTAACATCCAGGTACATAATATTTGCTTGCAGTTTCACTGGCTCGCTTTCTTTCTTCCCCTTTTTTCCCCAGTGCTGCTGCCTCTGTCAGACTCTAACATTTAACACTTTTGGTAGTTTTTAATAGTCCTTTCATCCTTCCACATCGTGCAGTTCTGCAGTATGCCAATACCTGAGATTTAGACAGCTTTTCCATACTCCATACTACAGAGCCTGACTAGGGTCTCAACTTTTCTCTATATCAGTTAAATAGGCTCAGTCAAAAAAAAAAAAAAAAAAAAAAAAAAAAAGTGAAAGTTTCAATCATTTGAATAATTAACTTTCTAAAATAAATTAACCAGTCAAGTCCCTAGTCATACCCCAGCACATCATAGACTTCTCTTTTTGAAGTGAATTCTTTCCTAAAACTGTTTTAGCTGGGTGCAACAACCTGCAAATTTTTGCAACAACCCTACTGTTACTACTTTGCTCCCATTTACAGCAGCCAAAACCTACAAGGCTCATTGTAAGTAATGTACCTTGTGTAGCCTTTTATGCTGTACTTTTCATCTGTGATCACCACTCCCCTGCCTACACAGGGATACCCTTTGGATAACATTTCTGCAGTAGTGAGGACTTGGTCTTTTGCCCTAGCTTTCTGTGTCAAAGTGAGGATGACGTCCCATCATGTCCCATGCTTTCCTGCCAGCAGCAGAGGTACACAGAAAGTCATGAGGCTAAGGGACAGCAAAACAAGGCACCAGAGAGAGATTGACTACCAGAATGTTAAGCGCCTGTGTGTAAATGAGCATTTAAGAGTGCCCAAGTGTAAACCTGAACTGGGATCATTATGGGGGCAAACATTTTTTTCACCCACCAAACAAACATTTTTAAGGGGAGAACACTGGAGAGTCTAATTACTGTCTCTCTGCTGGTCCGTCATTTACACCATGTGCCTTCCTACATAAATTTTTACATAGATAAATAGAGGAAGAAAAATATGTGTAATTTGTGATGGAGTTCCCAGTCTGTTAGTGATGCTGACATCACATCCAAGAAGATGATACTCAGTAGCCATTTCAGAACTTTGGATGTCTCCTGTAAGGGGCTTTCACATATGAGCAATACATAAAATACACATATAATGATACAGATTTTTTATTGAAATTAGAAAGTCTGACAACAGGGTTTAAGTAACAACCCGGATAACCTTCAAGTAGAACCGGACTTAGGAGGACTTTGGTCTGTTCTCCTGACACCATGTTCCTTGTCAGAAAGTGAATACAACACAATTTGCTCAAAGTGCCACCCTGTTTATACCAGTTACTATAAAGCCGATTACAAGGAAGAGTCCAAAGATCAGGTCAAATTCAGATATTTATACTAATTGTATCTCAAGTGCATCAAATATTTTTATAACAACATATCTGCATTCTTTTGTTTGATATCTGCTCAGAGTTAGTTTAGAAGATTGTGATAAGCACATTGTAGATTTTCAGCTGTTGCCTGAGGATTCTCTAAATTTTCTTGTGAAGATTCCACTACAGGGCAGCTGATCCAGCATTGGAGAAGTGCATCTGATAGGCACTGTAGGAATGAGAAAACATTCAGTCACAAGAGACACTGGAAGCCAATTTGGTTCTAAAGTATTATTAGAAATGAGTGGGAAGCAAACCCCGCTCCACACCATCCATAGTGGAAAATCTGTTTCAGTGCAAAATTTTAATGATAAATATATTTAAAGTTTACTCTATGGTTATATAATCTTCTTTATTAGAAATTTGGAATATGCAAAGAAACCAAACCTATAAATAAAACAGCCAACAGAAAGACCTTTGCCAAATAGCGGTCAGGGCATTTATTGTTTTTTTTTTTTTTTTTTAGTTTGAAAGAATCTTTAAGTATACTCTAAAAAATAACTTGCCTACTAACATTTTAGGAGAGAAACCAGGCAAAATCATTCCAATTAAGCAGTCAAAGGTTCAGAGATCAAGCAAAGGTTGGCAATGCTAATGTGTGAAGGGTTGCCAAGAATGTCAACCAATATCTGCCATATATCACCTGTCTATTAAATGGTAAATATCAAGCAAGCTTCTGTAAAACAAAGTCAGACAATAGATGCAAAAAGCCTCCTTCCCCAATAAACCATGTGTAAAGATATATGTTTTTTGTGTCTCCAAACACTAGAAAGGGTTTTTAGACAATCGTACCAAATAAAAATACATTCTTCTGATTAAACAAACACTCATCTCCATTTCAGGTATTTACCCGATGTGGGAAGGTGGGATTTTTTTTCTGTAAGGGGGTATGTTGGAATGGTAATGTAAGTTTTAAGCATGAGACAGACACACCGGAACAGTCCAAACAGGTTTGTCCTACACTTGTATACAAGGCAGCAAAAACGTTTTATAAAAGATGGGCTTTGTACAGGTCATAGCTTAAACCAAACAAAACATTTGCATGTCTGAGAACCTAAACAACCTTTGGTCAGCTCCTGGCTCACAGTGTGTGATATAATGGGTTCCACACATACATACAGCTCTCATTTTACCAGAATGGGAAGCTGGGGACAATATCTGCAATCACATCTCTGATCATAAAAATTAGATGCAGAAGGATGAAAGGGACACAATGTGTAACCTCTATGGAAAAAAAGGAAGAAAAAGAAAACAAAAACAAATATTACACAACAGCACAGAAATATTTCTACCAAATGTGAAGTACCTGAGTGCCAAGGATTGCTACAATGTGCTATTTGTGAAATGATTATCTGGCAGTGAACTAAAGAGTCTATCTATTAAAGAGGAACTTCCTACAGCCTTTAATCCATAAAAACCTAATTAGCCTGTTTAGCACAGCAAAGTAATGTGTTGTGTTTGCAGCAGGAAGTGTCAAATTTGTAAGATGATAAAAGCAGGGGACTTTAAATTGTAAATAACTTTTCATTGTCTGTATTGGAAAACACTGACAAATGTGTAAATGCTATGACAAATGGAAAGTGGTTTATCTCCTGCTGAACTGGTACTTTTATTATCTGTTTATGCTACAGAACAAATAAAAAAATGCAACTGAAGGCATAATGTAAAATCCTGTGAATACTGACAATATTCGACAAGTTAAACTATATGATCTGTTCCCAAGCAATAATCTCAACACGTATGGGGCACTGCTGTGTAGACTGCAGTCAGAACGATGGAGATATCATTTTGCTGTAGGAGATCAAGCACCATGCAGGATCAAGGAGAAGCGGATAATACTCTTATACTACCTATGGGGAGATGGGCATTGTACTGCACAAACACAGGGTGCATACCGTTCATCTGCAGTCCCTGGGTTAAGCACCCAAGTTTGTGTGGCTTTAATGGAGCTCCAGAGGACCTGGCACAGTAATAAAGCCCCACAAACAGGAAGGAGATACTGACAGTTTTCTCAAGCCAATTTCCTCTATAAATGGAAGGCTGGGAAGAGAACCAAGCATGGAGAAATGATAAATCATTAGGTTGCCTGCACCATTTGGTTTTAAAATGTTATTGTTTAGTTACACCGTAAATAATATCCCAAGGGTCATTTGAAAACAGCATACAACAAGCTATACTATAAGAACCTGACTGGCCATAAACCACTAACAACCACAAGAAATGTTTCTGAATCTAGAATTTCTGCAAAGATCAGGCCTTCGGGACCTCCCCAGAGGATGTCCGGGAGCTTCTCCAGCAGTCATAAATTCTTATTAACCCAAAAAAAGAAAGAAAAAAAGTCCACCCTATTGGAAAATTTCAGTGTAAGCATAGACTGATACATCATTCCTCTGTAATATCTACATAGACATACACAGGATTATTTATCCAGAAACTTCCTTAGACTATTAGGCTCTATTTAATGTACAGCTCTGCATAATATGTTGGGGCTATTTAAATACTTCATAATAATAATTGGCATTTTCAGCCACATAAAAACCTCCAGAAAAAACTACAGAGGAACAAAAATACTTCCTGTGGAAAAAAATGACTGCTAAAGGGGTTTCATTGCTTGGGTAGATGTAGAAAATTTTAGAAATAGGACCAACTCTGTATACCATGAAAAGCTTATCCATGAAGAAAATGGCTTTGGTCAATAACCAGGCTTTTTGTATGCCATCCTGCACCACAGCACTCTGCAACAGGATTGACAGTGCTCCTATTCAAGTGAATTAACCTGCGTACACACGGCAAATTTTTCTCGCCCGATAATCGGTATCGGCCAATTATCGGGCGAAAATCTGCCGTGTGTACAGTCGGTCGTCGTCCATCGTCCGACGACCGTCCTGGCGGATCCATGGACGATGGACGACGACCGATCCTAATGAAAGGGAAGGGGAGAGCGCGCAGCAGGGTGCCGCTCCGTCGCTCTCCCCCTCCCCTCTCCATAGAGCATGAACGGTGCTGTATGTACATCAGCGTTCATGCATCGTGCAGTCTTTTCTCGTTGGAAAGGATCGTGAAAGATCCTTTCCAACGAGAAAAATTGCAGGTGTGTACGCAGCTTTAGAGCAACTGGGAACTATTTTGCGCACATAGCTGTGGCAGATTGTGGAACGGTTACAGAAGGCAAGCAATTGCTTTTGGTCATGTGGTTACTTTTCCTCTATTGGTCACAACCATAAATACCTGTGGTGCAGTTTTGGCCACTTCCAGCTATGGGCTGGAAGTGGCCAACCGTGGGGTTCTCCATGAAAAAGGCCAGTGAGTGAGCTCAGTGGAAGTCATATCTCCCCTCCCAGTGTGCTAGTAAAAACAGTCCAGCTTTCTCCCCAGCCCATTTTACCCAGGCGCACCAACCTGAACTTTTCATAAGCACTCGACTGTTTTTTGGTGGTTACTTAAGAGTTTGGTCACAATCCAGGGGCTGCCACCCACCTACAACTTCTTCCCAATTGGCTTAAAACAAATTCTGGGTAGCATAGACCAAAAAAAAAATATCTATCTAGCATGTTTTTTAAACAAAGTATCAGAAATGTACCCATTTATTAAAGATATGCACAATAAAGAATATTACTTTGTGTGCTGCATTGATCTATATATGGACAACTTTATGTCCCAATGTCCCACTTTATATTTCACATCTAGACAATGAACAGCAAGTTATTTGAAAGTTTTTTGTAAAAGAATCTCAAATGGCACACAAACCCTCAACACTAATCAATCATTTGTTTCCAGCTGGCAAGTGTCTATCTGACATTGCCCTGGGGTGGAGTTCACCGTACCATTAACATTACATAAACATTCCCTACAGTAACAAAACACAATATTGAGCAGAATCTGTACAAAGAGAAAAATGAAACCTCTATCGTAAATCTCACTTGGAAAATAGTAGCTGACAATTTTTAAATTCAGTACTTATAAATCACTGACGTGGAACCAGTATGGAGAAAGTAAAATAAGGGCTACTTAAATGTATACCTGTTCAGGGTCAGACGTAAAGATAGTGATCAAGTAATTGGTTCCACAAGATAGGCAACTACCCAAGCTATTTGTTTAGCAATATAGCCAATTACCCATTTCAGAAGAAGAGGACCACTATGCTCACACATAGCACAGTAGTCTTCAGTCTGCATCAGGTGAGCTGATTTTTAGGCTGGTACTGCAGCTTAAAGAGATCATATATATATTTAGGGCAGGGTAAAAATCATCATCTTCTACAACCAAAACACAATTGGGATATACAGAGCCTGACATATTCTGCAATAAAAACTTGTCTATCAACTTCCAATTACCAATATACTGACCTACCTCTCTCCCAAAGTAATATCACCAGTGTAAAAAACACAATCCCCCCTCCCTCAGTTCACAGTAGAACACATCCTTATAGCAGCCATTGTGCATAGTTAGGTCGTATCCTGTTAAAAAGGAGCACTCCACATAAAAATGAATTCTGGGCCACAGAAGATGCTTGGAAACATTAGCTCTTGTTTCACATAGCACAATATAAATTTAGTCTTGTCCTAAAGAAAAACTAAACCCAGTCTATACTTGCTTGTTCCCATTCCATCGCAGGTGCCATGTTCTTCTTCTCTTCCTCATTCAGCCATGTCATCACAATACCAGCGCAGGCACACAGGGGTTCATTCACTCCTGGTAACTACACAAGCTATTAATGTGTAGCTCAGAGATTCTGATGGTTTAAAGAGTGATTGGGAAGGTTAGAAGGTTTTAATGCAGAAAGGACATCCTCATCACTTTCTGTAAAAAATCCTGCCCGAATGCAGATCCTATCAATTTCTTTAGTTCCACTTTAAAATGTATGTTCAGGTCTTAGAGTAGGCAAGGGTAAGCAGCTCTGTCAAGTATTTAATGCAGTCATTCCCCTTGTGGATATTCACTCTACAGGTAGTCACCAGGTTAAAGACATCCGACGTAGGGACGACTCCTAGATACGTACATGGCTTCCCTGCTTCCTCGCGTGCAGGACAAAGGCTTGGAGAGGGGCGGTTTACATGACTTGCAGAAGAAATCTTTTGCTGTTCTGCAACATCTTATAACTCAATAATGACCAAGACAAACTCTGCAGTTGTTTCTTGTTGCATATCAAAACACAGCTTGCTCCAGAAGTTAATGAATGTCTAGGCTCCATAAAACTATTTTTTTTTTTTGCAGTTTGTGATTAGCTCACAGTGGGGATTTTATACAGTAAATGACACCATGGTGCCTAAAAATATGTTGAGACAAACAACTGTCCTAATTGCATTTATTAAAATAATGTAACTGTCCTGACTTACATACAAATTCAACTTAAGAACAACTCTATAGTCCCTATCTCGTATGTAACCCGGGGACAACCTGTATTTGCTGACTGTCATCTATGTATGAGATAATCAGAAATCTTACATTGCAAAGCACTGGTTCTACTGACAATTATCTTAATAGGTATTTCCCATGCTTTTGAAAAACATTTATTCTCCCTTCTTCCTTTTGTGTCTACAGTTCTGTCTCCATACAAAACTTAAAGTCATGCGATGGATGTGAGGTGAAACAGAAGACGGAATGCAAACAGAAATTGTGGAGCCTTCTAGAAATTGTGAAGCCTTCTCAGTTACTCGAAAGAGAGAGTTTTACATGCTGGCACATTTTGTCTCTACCTAAAAAAAAAGCCACTGAAAGGGAGGCAGGTATGGCTTTGTTTATGAAATACCAATTACTAGGGACTCTGGATTTTTGCCTAGCATAAAGTTAGAAAAAAGTTTTAAAAAAAAGAAAAAAAACTGTTTTGTTCCCTCTGGAAAATCCTCTTCTCTCCATCCAATGGAGGACACAGCTCTGTTTATGATCTTTTGTCAAAAAATACCAAAAGTTCTTTACCTTCATACTTGTTATAAAACAACAGCTTAAAAAATCTAAAGCCATGGAAGAAGTATTGTAAGGGGCATCTTGGCAATAATGGCCTCCCCACATTTGTCTTCTGAGAGATTACCGATCTAACTAACTAAATATCAGTTCCAAGAAGCCCAATAAATACCGTAATAATGAACAGAAATCTGAGAAGATGGCAATCGTAAAATAAAATGTTTATACGATTCTGATTGGGCATTCATCACCTATTAAACATGTATGCTAAAACAGTAAAACGACCTGCTTGATCTCCGACTTAACTGACTGCATTAGGTTTGCACTGTAAAAAATCTGCGGCCACAGACGTCTATTTGCATTCCATTCCAGAGCACCGCTCAGCTTTAATTAGGCTATATTATGTTTTCTATTATTTGATTTCCCAAATACAGGGAAAGATGCCATATCACAGCGGGACTTTTCGCTTGAAAATAATAAGAGACTCTTGGGGCCTCAATTCACTCAGAAAATGAAATATGAACACTTGTTAAAAGAAAATATTTAGTTCTGGGTTTCAGTAATGTGTTTTACGTTTCACCATTAAAATGTGACTTATTAGATTTAAAAATACTGCAGATAATGCCACTGAGAAAAAGGGATTTCTAATGACCTTGACACAGAGCTTCTAGGAAGTGATTAAGTAACTCATTAAGATGAATGATATACACATTATAGAGATTACGGAGTGTATTACTATGTAAAAATTAGGCTCACATCTCCAATGAAAAATTTACAAACCATTCCAGATAAAATAGTCTTTTTCTTGGTTACTTTGTGGAAACTATGTATTTCTGTTTCACAAAAAAAGAATAATAAAAAAAAATCATAAAGGATTAGTGATGTTAATGCTTCACTGACTACTTGAAGCAATTTCTTGAAAATAAAATATATCAATCATTCCCCTGCTATTCACTAAGAGTTTTATAGCCGTCATATCTAAAACACTCAACGTTAATCCCCATTATTATGACAAAGCTTCTATCTTAAGAAATCCTTTAATTAAAATTAGCTACACAGCTGCTTTCAGTGGTCTGGTTTTTGAAGACATGTATGCTTTATATCAAACCATGGAGATAAAACCTGCTAACTAATAGTGTCATCTTGAAAGACATAGGACTTAACCAGGAGAACATAACCTTTTGTATCCTGTTGGGGGAATGTATAGCTTTACCAAACTAAGCATTAAATCCAGCTGTACTTATTAAGAGCTTAGATTATATTCTTGTATTTTATTTTATTCCAGTGCAACCAAAAACGCTTGGAGAGGTGAAAATCTATTGCATTAAATGAAATCTGTTCACTGCAATACGGAGCATTTCCAAAACTGCAACACAACACCTAACTTGCATAACACCACAACACAAATAATGTATGTGATCTGGGTGAATGGCCTCTAAAAATCAGTAAGAAAAAGATTCCAGGAATGGATGGAATAAAGATGGTCAACGTGGCTGTTGTCATTTTCTCAGTTCTGTACAAAGTGAGCTGCATGCAGAAGTGAATATTAAGCACAAGCATGCTCCAAAAAACTAACTATTGAAATTGTAAGAATAAATGCTTGGATTTGCTGGCCAAAGAGAAGTCAGGACTGGTGAGTCGCTTTTATGAAGATCAGATGAACATTTTCTCAACACCAAATGCTCCCTAAGTATCAGAAGGGAAGATATGTGGATAATATGCCATCTGCTTACAAGAAATTTCCAGTTTAAAAGGGATATGATGGTGATTTTAAGATCATGTAATTTTTAAAAATGTTTCTCACCATCTACAAACTTTGTTTTACAAACATTAAAAAAACGAGAAAGGATTTACAAGAACACTATTGTTTAGTTAAAGCGTACCTAAACTCAACATTTTTGCTTTACATAGAAAACAAAAAAAAAAAAAAACACAACACTTTTTTTTTACTTTAAGTGCAACACCGTTTTTGTTTTGAAAAAAAGGATGCAGCAACGCTGTGGCAATCAAGACCTAATGGGAGCGCAGAGTCTCCTAGGATAACCACGGGGGAAAGAAATGCTAATCTCACGGATGTGCAGTGAGATTGGCCCTCTTTTTTTCCCCCTTCACAGCGGCTACATCAGTGTAATGTAGGAAGAAGAAGGAAGAGAGGACTGAAGATGGCGGCACCCAACGCTTCCTCTAAACCAGGACGAAGAGGAATTCCACGACATTGCGGGACTGGATCGTGGGAAGGACCAGTGCCATAGAGGAATCTGCGGGATTAAATGCAAGTGTAATTTTTTTAGTTTCTCTTTAATAAGAAAGTATTGAAGAAAAGTCGGTCTTGAGCCATCAGAAAAGGGGTAAGCTGCTGCTGATTAGCCATTCACTTGTGAATGTTAAGTTTAGCTTAAGTTAATACACTTACCTCTCCTTGTTTTGGCATCTTCACATTGGGATCATACATGTAGATGTACACGCATACATTATGCAGCGTTCTCCCCAGCCCCTTTTATCAGGGCGCACCACCTGGCACTTTTCAGTAACTACTCTTTTTTTGGGTGGAGACTAAAAAGTTGGGTCACAATACAGGGCTACTGGAGATGTTGGGTAGAAAACAAGAATAAAAAAAAAGGAGACATACCAAGGTGTGGCCAATGGAAAGTTGGAAAAAAATTATAGTGGATAGATCTATAGAGGCTACTGGATTCCTATGGCAACTACAACTGGAAACACGTTGCCCAGCCCACTTTTTGTGGGCTGGGCACCGGCCTATAGCTTCTTCCCACCCAGCTCATATTTCTAGGGAGAAGACGGTTATAGAAAAAAAAAAAAAAAACAGGTACCTTTATTTTATTGCAGTCCCTGTCCCATTGCCTGTCCCTTTTGCAATAAATAACCAGTTGGCTTGCAATTTTTTCATTTTTATTGTATAGTTACGACTTAAGATAACACTAAGAACCAGACACATTTAAAAAAGCTATTTAAAGCTTCATTTGTTGGCTTAAAAGTAGAAAACAAACTGCAGAACCAGTGATCTCCACACCTATTTTAGCTGGGCGCACCACTCGGCACTTTTTGGTAACCACCTGGCTCTTTTTGTGTGGTTACTGAAGAGTTAGGTCACAACACAGGGGCTGCCACCCACCTACAATTTCTTACCACCAAGCTTAAAAAAAAATTCTGGGTTGAGCACTACTTAATATTTATCCATTTAGTCATCGTCATAATAACAAAAATATGTACAAAACAACCCGGTATTCTCTTCTATTTATGTTATTTGTCTCCACAGCTAAACCTTTTGTCACATAAATTTTGCATTAAAAAAAAAACACCAGTAAACCTCTAATCTCTACACATTGGCCAATAAATGTGTTGCAGCTTGAATCTTCCAGTATAAGTGGTCCTAATATCTTGCTGTAATACATTGATGACCATTGATTTTATTTCATCAACTCGCTCATGTCACATAATGAAATGGAATAATACTAATTTAGACCAATAGGGCTGATACATATGACTGGGCACAGAGGGGTAATTATGCTAGGGGTAATTTAGCAAAAATGTACCAGATTAATAAATAATTAAAAAGTCAAATTAGAAAGCCAACATTCTAAATACAAATAGCAATATTGGTGGTGGGGGCACATTTCAAGCAAATCAGAATCCCCCCTCCCCCTTTTCATTTCAGAAAATATTAAATTAGCTCTGTTCACCCAGATATCATAACTGAATATTTGAGGTCAGCTCCTAAACAGTTACTCCCTAAAATAATTAGGGATCTAATTAAGTGGCAAAGTAGCAGATTTGCTGTAAAGCAGGTTCCTTAAAGTGACCAAACTTGTTTTTCTGTACTTCCCCATCACTCAGAGGTGCTTTTGGAGCCCTGAGAATCATGTGGAAGCTTCAGATATGGAGGAGTAGGCCAGGTAGAAAGGGCTGGGGAGTGATGGGGTAATACCAGCATATTTTAAACAGAGCTTAGCTGATCATAAAAGTCCTGGAGCACAGACATTTTAATGGGGATCGATTCGAGTTTCACATCTGAGATCAAACATATGACGATCCTTTACAGCCAGGGACATCAAGGGTTAATATTTTTGCAATACAGTAGTCTGTATCAAAGTGTTACTAAACAAAAGCAAAAGTAAGAAGGAATCTGAGCTATCACTTGCTAAAAATTCTTGCTATGTAAACCCGACTTATATCTAATATAGAAGTCAGTCATATGTCAATTTGAATTCATCTGTATACTAGTGGAAATGATAGCTTAGGAAAGTACATTACAGTTGTACAATCCTCTACATTGATTTTTAACATTCCACAAAGCATACACTAAACACTGTTAGCAACCTGCAGTTCAGCTTCTGAATTTTTCAAAATATTTGCTTACTGTCACAAAATTGTCAAATGACAAACAGAAAACAGGACTTCAATTAAGGGCCTGGAACAGATCCAAGGAGAAAGGCCTTGATGTCACTCTGCTAGACAGTATACAGCGCTATTTTGGCATCCTGCTTGCAACCTGATAATGGAGTGATGTTAATATAAAGCAAACCTGGCATACATAAAGATCGGTTTCACAATCTAATAAACTATAGCCTTTCACATAAGAAAGGCAAAGATTAAAAGCTGTCAAATTCTATTGATGAGCCGCTTATCAACACGCTGCTAAAATGGCAGATTTATTACATGCAGAAGTTTTATCGAGCAGTCAATAAGAGAGCTATGCTTACAGAAGGCGTGTTCTGCCATCACCGTCTGTCTGGGGTTTGACTATGTTTATTGGCTATATACACGCACCATGAAAACCTGGACAATGAGATTTAGAAGGAAAATGTAAGCAAGCAAAGAATAATTACAAAAATAACAATGCAGAAAGAGGCTTTATTAGAGGACAAAAAATTCAATCAAACTGCAATTACAATGCAAGTACTGCTATTGTGAAAAGAAAAATCTTTTACTCTGAGTGTAGAAACAAAATGTGTTCTACCATTAAAGAGGACTCTACAAACATAATTTGTGCAAGGTTCCTTTTATTAAAGTAGGAAAGAACTGAATTACATGCAGTATATACTGATAAAGATTTGGGGAGTCAGAGAGCTCATATGTCCATCCTCCGCATTAGCAGTGATGTCAGTGGCAAAAAGAAATAGGAGTGACCATGTGGGCCCAGAGCAGAGGTCATTAGATTCGGAAGACAGAAGACGAAAGATGTAAGCTTTAAGGGGGACACAAGAGCAGCTGCAGGACACACTAATGATAGAAGACGGGGTCATTTGTTACCCTAGTATTACACTTTGATCGAGCAATTTCTTTCCTAGTAACTAAGGTAAAAGAAAGTACCTCAGTTTATATAGTCGGAACAGTTTATACTAGAGTATATAGTGTAAAGGTAGTCCCCGAGTGAAGGACATCCGACTTACAGGCAACTCCTAGATAAGAACAAGCATTCCCTGCTCGCTAGCGTGCAGGACAGAGGCTTGATGGGGAAGGAGAAGTTTGCATGACTTGCAGAAGAAATCTTTTGCTGTTCTGCAACCTCTTGTAAGTCTTTATTGACCAAGACAAACTCTGCAGTTGTTTCTTTTTGCATTGCTTTGTTTGTGATTAGCTCACACTGAGGATTTTGTACAGTAACTGACACCACACTTCCTAATATTATGTTGAGACAAACATCTGTCCCAATTGCATTTATTAAAATAATGCACTCGTCCTGACTTACACACTAATTCAAGTTAAGAACAAACCTACAGTCCCCATCTTGTATGTAACCTGGGGACTACCTTTATTTATTTATTATGATATTTTTTTTCGTCTACTATTCCATTCACCTGATGTAAAAAAAAAAACCTGGGTGAGAACACAATCTTATATGCAACAAATAATACAATCAATATAAAGTGCAAAAAAAAGTGGAGAGAAAAAAAAATTAATACTGGAGTAATGAATGGTATGCTATACACTCAAAGTACAGCTAAATATGAATTATCCCATGCAAGAAATACACTATAGAAATTTTTTGTTGCAATTGTATTGCAGATCCTATAAATGGAATTAGCACTGTTTACAGGTTGAGTGAATGATGCAACTCCCAAAGGAACTCAGAAGTTTGTCGGAAGCTCAAACCATAAAAACAGTGGGTTATACATGCAATACCTACAAAGATAAGCTGTATACATTTTCAGTTATATAATAAGAAAATCATAAACTAATTAGATTGATGATTTTTGCCAGTTCTGATAGTGAATGGTATGTATAATGGTTCTTTAACATTTTCAGGAAATAAATTCAATTTACAGAAAAACAGCAAGCAAAGACAATATACAAATAAGCCATTATTAGAATCGACTTAAAAACACAGCATTTGAAGTCGTGTGAAGAAATAGGTACATCTAATGGTCATTATTGACACTTTTTTAAAAATATATCCTATTCTAATACCTACAAATAAAGGAGAAAGTCTTGAGCAAAAGGACACGAAAAACACTTGTGTAATTCATTCTAACAATCCTAAAATACCAAATATGCACCACGTTTAAAAGCCAGGTGTTCTATATTAGGTGCCAACAATTCAAGCCTCTTGCAAGCAGTGTGCAGAGGGAACCGGTCTTTTTTTTTTTTTTTTTTTTTTTTAAAGGTGAAATTTATTGTGCCAATATTTAGCTTCCTTGGTTCCTCCTTTTACCCTCAAGCAAATTCCAATTACATTACTGAACAAAGCCTTGTTTACATTGTATTCCCTACTTTACATTCAAGGATATCATCACTAAGTTTCTGCAATGCAGGTAGAATAATGTATAGTGGTAAGGGCCAGGAGGATATAATACATGGCTTCCTGGAAACGAGAAGCTGTGGAAATGCCCATGTGATGCCAAATCTCAAAACATAAAAGAACTGGAGTCCATTAAATAAATGATGAATGAAGGCTAGAAGTCAATAACCCAGGAAAAAAGAAGGCTTAACCCAACCTGAGATATGGACTGTGTGCACTGCAAATGGATTTGAAACGTGCAGTTCTAGAAGAATTCTGCACCATTATATCCATTGCTATATTTTTTTAACTGAATACAATGGCAAATTGTATGTGTTTTTATTCAAGTCTATCACCTTTATATCTTGGCGCTGTTCAAATGAAGATGGAATGTGTGTCCATATTTTTTCTTATGACGGTATACTTGTGTACAAGGGTCTGTAAGTTCTTGCTGTGTCCTCCGGTGACCTGGTTAAGCTAGATATATTATGAAACCTTGCTTCACATTTCCAAGAAAAATATACTATTACACACCTATTTTAGTGACTGCGGTATGTATCAGGGATCATCGGTTTCAAGTAAAATGCACAAACAATGAATTGTCTTAGAAGTCTATTTATAAAGAAGTAAACCTGACATTTACTGAAACAGGAATCAATTACTTCTGTTAAAACACGCAGACAATATGTAATATTG
This sequence comes from Pyxicephalus adspersus, assembly GCF_032062135.1. Classification (NCBI taxonomy): domain Eukaryota; kingdom Metazoa; phylum Chordata; class Amphibia; order Anura; family Pyxicephalidae; genus Pyxicephalus; species Pyxicephalus adspersus. The sequence goes on along the minus strand of NC_092864.1, from coordinate 51,596,548 downwards.
TCTACAGGAGTCTGAATGACAGATTTACTGCTTTATAAAAAGACCCCTAAAATGATTGAAAAGTGTAAGAATGTAAATATTGCCTGAAAACCTCAACTCCACTGCCATTCCATGTTTTAATCTATGAGAAGTTGGAATATGACTTTTCTGAGACCTTAAACTCAACAACTGATTTTAGAGTTACAAATGTCTTCCTATATTGGTTCATTGATTTATTGTTGGCATGTGAGAGATATTATTGGTCAGGGAGGTATGTCTGCTGCTGAACCAAAAGGAAATGAATACAGAAAGTAGCTCTGTGGGATGCATCCATCTATAAAAGGAATAGCACATGCTTAAAGGAAAGTTCAGCTATTGTAAGTGAAGGCATGTTTTTTTTTTTTCTATCCTGCACTCTAAAAATGCCCCCGAACAGCCGACTTATTGCCTCCCCCAGTTTCTGCAACCAAGGTGCATGTCTAATCTCAACAATGAGTGATAATCATAGAAGATTTTCTACAAGAAGCAGTGAACTGCACACCGGGAACCTGAAATGGTGCCCCATAGGAATATGCCATCGCTGCAAAGAGGCCAGAACATTACCAACTTACAGCCGTGCATGTAGAAGAAAAGGCAACCTAAAAATGAAAGCTTTTATATTTTCTGGTTTCAGATATTATTGTTTTCCTTTTATTCCTTAGTATAAATATATTAATCATAATATCAAGCAGGAAAACATAAAAATACTGCACAGATATACATTATTTATTAGGCAAGAATGCACAGCATTCTCCACAGAAATGTTTTAGGCTGGATGGGAAGAAGCTCCCCTCTATTGTGTCCCAACTTTTCAGTAACCGCCTGAAAACATGGGGTAGTTACTGAAAAGTGTCAGGAGGAGTGCCTGGCTAAAAGGGGATAGGGGAACAGAGAATGTGTGAAATGGGCAGTGCGGGACAATTTAAAATGATACTCAGTAATTAGAAGCAAAGTCTAAACCAGTGAAAATGTGGCTCCCGCTATTTACCACAAACCAGCTAAAAAAACAATATCCACATGTAACGTACAATCTGCCATGCTTTTTTTTATAAAAATGAACCCGTCCGACAGCTACAGTACAGCAGTAGTTAGGATCAGGATTTCAGAATTTACAGGCTGGCACTGCAACTGGTTGGCATGGATGAAGTACAAAGGTCTCTGGAGCAACAATTGCCTATGGTGTTTGAATGGAGCTGGGTGTTATAGGACGACACCGCCTTTAAAATGTGTCAGAATAAAAAAAACAATAAAACTTGTTAGCAAGTTGTTTATAGAGTGGATGACATTATCAATTAGATTAATGCTAGTGGAAATAGAATATACAAATAAAATATTAAATATTTTTACATGCAAAGTTTCAATAAAAAAAAAGTAGGACAAGGTTGTGATTCATTATGTGATGTCAAGTGATGTCACACATTCCTAGTGAAATGACAGAATGCTCCCTCGATCGCTTCTAGGCACCAAGAGAGGAACTCCAGGGCAGCACCGAGGCCGAGGTCTCTACCAGAAACATTATCAGCATGTGGCACATGAGTCTCGCCCGTTCTGACTCTATGGAGTGCACGTCTGTAGTGAAGACATTAGACAGTGCCTGCTATAAATAGATCTATGCACTCTGTAAATCAATGTGTAGTATGTCTAAGTATATGTAATTACCAGAAATAAACAACTGCAAGCAGTAAACAAAATCAATCAGTGAACTAATACTAAACAGAAAACAGTGCACAAAATGTACTTTGGATAAGGAAGTTTGGATTTTGCAAAATCTCTAAGCAATCAAATCCAGAAAACACCTCGATATGACTGCCACTTCTTGTCTGACAGGAGATATGTTTCATGTTGCTTACAACAGGCTTAAAGTTCCATTTTCAGGTTTGTACGATCAGGTAGGGCATTATTGCAGATAAGGGACAGGCAATGTCTGCAATAATGTGTCCTATCTGTCAGATTGCTCCCGGTTTTGGGCAGCGCATGTGCCTAGCTTTGATTGCTAGGGAATGCGCTTTGCCAGCCAGCGATGAATGAACTCCTACGCAAGAGTTATGTCACACCAGTATGGGCAATCAAGATGGCTGTAGATCATCTCTGGGAGGAGGATGGAGGCACACGGTGATAAGAAAGCGGATAGGATAGTCACCCGGGATTTAGTTGTATGTTAACCACAATATAGATTGTGAGCTCCTTTGAGGGACACTTAGTGACATACCTATGGACTTTGTAAAGCGTGGCGCATTACGTCGGTGCCATATAAATTCTGTGTATTAATATTAATACATAGCACAACATTCAAGAGTATTGTTTTATCCAAACACACACACAAAAAACAAAACACACTTTACAGGTCTGTGACCTGCAGTATTTGGCTCAAACAAACAAAACAAAAAATAATATAAATAGTTTCAATCATTGACCGTTGTAAAAAAAAATTACCTCTGATGTATCCGACTACTGCTGTCAATTTGACAGCTAAACTCTTGATTGTCATGGACCATGTAACACACATGGAAAGAAAGATGCAAATCTGGAGATGTACTATATGACCTAGAGGCTTAGCTGAAGACATTACACCACTTTAGGTGGTTAAGGATTCCAACAAGGATTTATTGATTTAAAATCTACAGAACAGAAGCAAATACGATCTAAAACACTCTCTGCCAAATTTGTCAGTGCCTTTATTTTACTCTTAACAAAACGGTTGCTTTCAGATTAAAACAGCGTGTTTTAGTGTGCCATTAAAGGACAGCCTCTTTAGAACAGTCCCCACTTCTTAATGTAACAGTTTATTCTGACACTTACTGCCACAGAGATTATCCATGCTCTCTTCAGTCATGTTTTATATTACAGAGCGCTACACACAGCAGGCTGCAGTTTAACAACCGAAGATCCATTAGATCAAAGCCACAAAAATAAAACATTTGGAGAAAATACTGTATTTTATGGGCTATCAAAATACATGCAAAGCGTATTGTTGTAAAGAGAAATATGAGCTATAAACCTCTGGCCAAGAAAATCAACAAGAGATTTATTTTTAGACAAGTACTGTTGGTATAAACATAAAACACAGGTAAAACAGCCAGGAAAGGTGTTTTATTTAATGTTGTACACATGTCAGAAACTAAGAGCAATAATCAGTTCAATATTAAACAAAAATCATTTCCTACATCCCTCATGTTTACACTTTTTTTAAATACTGTAAACTAATGGAATGTTCCAATATCTGTTTTTTCTTGGCAAGCGGTACCCTAAGCTTTAAAGAGAACCAGTGCTGGCTGTATGTAAACTAGAATAATTAGAACATGAAATCTTTATTTATACTTCCACTGTTGGAATTTTTGTACTTTGAGATGCTGGGAATTGATGCCCTAGGCCCATGTCCTGCTTCTGTTTTGCTGTGGAGTTGCTAGAAGGTGGGATTTTGTAGTACTCTTGTCTCATAAAAGGTGGAATGCCATTAAGGTAAGTGGATTGAGCCTATCCTTGATTTTTCTGCTGCTGGAAGCAGACATACCCATGTGGCATGGCCCTAAAGCAGAAAATTGTGTGAAATTTAAAAGAAGTTTACAGATTAGCTGTCAAATGTTACAAGTTAGGAGGCCTCTGAGCTTTGACTACCTTAGAAATAGCAGTTCCTGGATTTCTGCCCCTACAGGATCTTCTAAAACAGAGGTCTCCAACCCCCTCTGGCCAGTGCACCCACCAGCGGGGTCAGGAGAAAGACTGGGGGTGCACCGGCCAGCGACCTCGTCTCCCAGAGACACTGCAGGCTCGGGGTGGCCGGGTTGTGTCTCTGAACAAACATGTGCTCACTGAAAACACACTACAATTTTACATTAAGCAAACAACGGCTGGCTTTCTTTTCAAGTATTGCAAACAATCCAAGAGTTAACATGTGTAATCAGCAGTGTACTCTGAGTGATAACATATTCTCAAACGTCAAGTCTTCATTGGTCTGGATATGTTGAACAATTACAGGCATTTTTTTATTTATAATTCTAAAAAAAACAGTGCTTTATTGTATTTTAATCTGAATAGTTGGCCAATACAAAGCCATCGCTTGACTTTACTTAAACAAAAGTATGCGCCAGTCAACAAGACACGTTTCAATAAGACTTTTCACTTTCATCAGAAATCTAGTGATCAGTTCTATCGCGTGAATGCGTGTGAACGTGTGTGTGCCTAAAGCTACAGTTACAGTAGTTTATACGATTTCCAAAACCCTCTTGCTCAATATACAAATATGGTTCAAACGTGGTACCTGTATTAGCTTCTAAATGTCATATTTTGCAGTAGTTTCATCATGGGACAGATACACAAATACATGTGCTTAGGATAAACATACAAATGACTACAAAGAATACAGTTGTAGAAATACTTATCACAGATATCACTTTTCTGTAGCTATGCCGTTCTGATGAATTGGTGTCAGATGCTGAAGCGTGGCGTTTTCCCGGTGGGGGATAGATAGAGGTGTGGGGATCCTGCAAGCAGATGCTTTTTGACATTTCCCATGCAGGGCAATTCAATCTCCTACAGAGTTACAAAGGCCCAATAGAAGTTTGCAAATATTTGTATAACAAATTATTAAACCTTTTATTAGGTATATCCCACTGGCATCCTCAGTTGAGCAAGAGAAAGAGGGTCTTCCCTGTGGATGGGAGGCAAATATGTAGGGGAATCTCATCACTTAAATATACAGAGGGCCGAAATTAAAAACTTAGACCAAGTCGGGGGCCAAACTTTATTTAAAAAATTGAGGAAGTTTACTACTTCCTCTATAATAACAAAAACAAACCCCTCTACACACACTTTAGAGTTGAAAAGAATAATTTCTATCTATCTATGCAGGCGGTGTGTTTATCATCTCACATCACAAGTTTGTCAGACACTAAATATTACACTATGCAGTCTCTAATGGACTGAATCAAACACAACGCCCCTGGTAGTCAGGCATCATGTGACCATTGCCTAGGCTTTGTGTCACATGATGTCACATGATAATGTCTATGTATTGCATGTATTGAAAATGATGAGGTGGTAACAGGGGCGGGCCAGATGTAGTTCATTTTTGGAATTCTTTGGGGGGCCAAAAACAAAAAGACATTGAGGGCCAGATTTGCCCAGCGGGCCAGACATTGACAACCCTGCACTAAAGTTTTATTCATATATGATCCCCCTTTATATGGGGTCTCATGCATTTAGAAAACTGCTTTATTTAAATATGGAAATAAGTTTAATCTTTTTGGTATCTAGTGTCTGGGTACTTGCAGTTACCTACACCCAAACTCTATTTTTTGACTCTTTAACAACTACATTTAACAGGATACACATTTAACAACTACAGGCAATGTGTAAAATATAATTGTGGTAAGTATTTCTACATTTGTATATTTTTGGTAGTTATCTTTAAGTCTAACCTTTGTTGTGTCTTTATCTCCTGATGAAGCTAGAGAGCAGGAGGAAATGTGTTTCAGTATTTGTATATTTGAAGGTTTGATGTAATCCGCCAAAGACACGGTGTTTTTTAATGTAATTTTTGTAATAATGTTTTTAAGGTGCATAGTGCAAGAAGTACCAAAATGCCAAAAATGTATCCCATTTATTTTTGAGACCCAAGGGGATGGGATGCTTGATTTAAGCTTTCTTAAAGAAGGAGCTGGGTAATATTTCAAATATGTTAAGAATGAGAACTGCTAATATTTTCAGGTCTTTCCAACATGCATGTTTGTTGTTACAGATAAACATTTGGCTTTCAAGTCAACAGCACAGAGGAATTTATTGGCTAATGTTAACAAGTCATAACTTACTTTTTTCATTATTTTTAAAGCTAAACGCCAGCCATCAAGTCAAGTGATTATTTCCAAATCATCAAATGCAGACAGAATCTTAGATACAGTCACTTTAAAGAAAGAGGAGATCCCAAGGTACAAGATGGACAGAATGGTGGCTCAGAGATTAGAACTCTGGCCTTTGCAACGCTAGGTCCCAGGTTCAAATTGTGGCCAGGACACTATCTGCATGGAGTTTGCAGATTCCTCCTCTGGTACTTCAATTTTCTCCCACATTCCAAATAAACCTGCAGATAGGTTGTTTTTGCCCCCAAAATTGACCTGAGACTGTGTTAATGACATATAACTGAGGTAGAGAAATTAGATTGTGAGCCCATCTGAGTGACAGCTAGTGACATGACTATGGACTTGGTAAAGTGCTGCATAAAATGTCAGCGTTATATAAATACTGTGTAATAATAATATTAATTATTGAAGACAGAAGCAGGTATTAGTGTGTTTGTGACCCCTAACCCAGCAACCTGGGAAAGCAAATCAAAACTGTTTTGCAAAGTTCTGCAATAGATTTATCCTGAAAAACTTTTGACATGCATATAAACCTAAGCACATGTAAAAATTATAAGGATTATGTTTTCTGTTGGTGCATTGATAACTTGAAGAAGTAGAAATGTATCAGTCAAGGTATGATCAGGGTCCCAGTCTCAATCTGGCCCACTGTTCCTGCATTCATTGTGGTTTTCTTATTATATTGTACAGTAAGAGTTGCACATATGGAGGATTTTATTATGCTGCTCTATATCATACTATATGATTCAAGGACTAAGCATCTGTCATTTTTATTTTACAACCCCTTTTAATGTAGTAAGAGAATGTTATTCTCCATCCTTTTATCAGACTTCAGCTAAATATTTTCACAGTCTACTTCACAAGGCTGTGCTCAATCAATACATTCATGTCAAAAAGCAAATACGGATCAGGATAAAGAGCTCAAGGTCACTGTTGCATTGTATATACAAAGAATATCTAAGAAATAATATGGAGAACACAATACAATCATACTGTAATCACTTACAGTAAACAAGCTGCAAAACTGGAGCTGTTTAGTATAAATGTATTGGGCAGAAAATGCACAAGCAAAGGTTATCTGCAGTTAATAAAAAAAGCACATCCAGAAATAAAGGCAGAATATAGATCACCTATTCCCCAGCCATGGGCATTGGTATATTTATATAAATGAGCGATACATCAGCCTCTCTAGGTACATATACTTTGAAATAATTCTCTCTCATATCTTCAAAGATCACCACAGATTTAATGTCTATAGCCTGGAAAGCACTGAACTCTGGACTAAAAAAAAAATGTATATGGATCCAGTCCTGTAAAATTTGTTGTAAAATTACTGATGACACTGTACATGTGAATATAACCCGTGCAAAAAGCTGAGCAGCAAAAGGGACCCCAAGTCTACCTTCTGCAGTAATATTTGGGTACAGCACCAGGTATTCTGCATGGAGAGAAAGCAGCATTAACCGGTCAGAAAAAAAGATACTTTATCAGAAAGGAAAAGTGCTGGACTTCAAAAAAAACTTCAATGATATGAAAGAAATGACAAATGAAACCAAGAACCAAGTAAGAATACACACTTCTTGGTTTAAAGTTTACTGTACATTCTAATCTCCTGTAATGTCAATTTAGGAAACTGCACCCTCTTGTTTATATCACTTATATTCTAACAGGTAGCCAAACTGATCAATAAGACAATTTGGGAGGCAGAGAAGTTGTATATAGCTGTATATAAAGGTGTCAGGACAGGACAACGCAATGACTTCCTCAAACCAACTTAGAGAGTAGGACTGACTTTTATGATCACTTGAATAGAGCTCTTTCATCCCAGGATCCCCCTGGGCAAATGAACATATATGCAATGCAAGATTAAATGCTTACTGCAGCAAACCCAAAGTTGGGGATAATATTTTACATTTACGAAGACATCTGGGTAAAAAAAGAGACACCCTCCATAACAACAAATAGAGAAATAGCTGTAAGATTTATTTTTCGATTTGCAGCAGCCTTGAAAGCCATAAGGTAGAATGGGAGTGGAATTTTTCACCATTTGCCCTGATGAATTTTCTGAGTTCTCTGACTTTTTATATGCATTTCATTCATGGCTTCTATGTGGTAAAAAAAA
>NC_092864.1:51549882-51585727 GCF_032062135.1 Pyxicephalus adspersus | reverse complement strand
GGGAAACAGTTACAGGACTCTAAAAATACACAGTAAGTATTTTTAGGGGAAAGGGGGAGTAAGATGGTTAAAGAAAATGAACAACAGACATGACATGTGGGAATATTGTAAAGCAAAAGTAAACTCTGCCGTCTATGATGGTGAACCATAATGTGTAAATATGCTCAGTATACTTGCAGCATATCATGGCACACTTATGGCAGACTGCCACCTCCAGAGCTGCAAAGGCCACAATCTCCTTCACTACTCTGTCACTGCCATGTTCCCCTTGTCGTCTCCTGGGTTTGGAACCTTCTCCGGCTGTGTTGGCATGATGTAACGTCTATGCATGTACATGGGAGCCAGTCTCTCTCATCGTGTTTCAATGCCAAGTCTGTACACAGAGCTTCACATGTACAGCTCACCCTGGTTCATACTGCACACCACCCATCTTTCGTCTTCACGCTGCCCATTCCTTCCATCTCTATCCACAGTAGTTCTTGGCAGCCCTGTATAGAATGGACTGTAAAACAACTTGAATATTCTGCCAAGAGCTAATTACTTACATTTACACTTTCACTTGACACGATATGCTTGTTGCACAGTACAAATATTACTTAAAAAAGTACAGTTCCATGGAATTAAATTAAAAAACAATTGGACTGCCGCTAAACTCCGAAATGGTGATGAGAGTCACACACTAGAGCTAAGAAGGGCAAGAATTCTTTTTTTATTACACTTAAAATCTTCCTTTTGTTGATTTAGAAGCGTAGCGATTGGTGTATAATTAGGTTAAATAGCTACTGGGCAAGGATAGTTATTGCCACATGTGAGTAGAAGGAAACCCACAGGAATAAGCATTAGCATGTTATTTTTTGTTATCACAGAGTAAATAATAATGGCAATACAAACAAGTTATATGCATGAGGTGATTCTCATTGCACTGACTAATGCATTCCATAATTAGATGCTTTCAAGATGAGTCATGTGACACAAGTGGGCACAGAGTGCGAAAGAAAATGCAAAGCATAATAAATGTGCATAGTTGGAGACATTCTCCTCACTGGTTTCATTTAAATTCTTTTAACAATACCCAAGGGGGGTTCCTTCTAAATCTAATTTAATGTTTATATATTCTCAATGTTCCTGCTAATCCTATTTTTGTACTTTGGCATTAAAATATACTGTGAGTACAATAGCTTTCTTTTATCTCAAACAATAAATATTGTGCTTCCTTCTGGAGCTCCTTTCCTTTATGTTCTACTAATGTCTCCAATACTATCTGGAGATCCAAGTGATGGCAATCAGTGCCAATCTACATGAATTTATCCTTCATAGCCCTGTTTGGTGTCAAAATCAGACTGTTTACATGAACGTAATGCACAAAATGTAAAACAACGTATATAGGGAATATAAAAACTAGTGAAGACGTGGGAGTCAATTTATAAAGCAATGACTCCAATACCCACAAAACATCCTCTGATGGAGAATCAATCACTGATTTTGAAAACACCTTGATGGAAGATGCTCAACTACTAAATGTTTGGTGAATGCCAGATTCACTGCTTTGTAAATATACTTAGTTACTTTTATGCTTTAATCCAACGAATTCTTACCTTTAGCAAGATTACATTTTCAGTACAGAGGCTCAAGATAGACTATCTAGGTATGACTATATATGTATAATATCAGAATGAAAAGTTATTATTGGCCTTTGTTCTTCTCTAGATAATAATTTAATAGAGTAAAACAAGTTTGTATATATACGTACCTTCAGTCTGTGTTCTGTAACAGAGGGGGTGATATAATGCTTTCCAACAAAATCCTGACAATAATGAGTATCTTAAATCTTGCAAGATAATGCTCAAATAGTACAGAAGCATGCTGTAATGAGATCTCGCCTACTCCGATACTCTCCAAGAATCTTACATGAAGAAGACTTATCTGTGCACTGTAAGCGTAAGCCAGGGAGGGGAAATGGGAGTATAATAAATATTTGTAATCTTTTACATTGTTTTGGTATGAGTGGAGTACAGCTCCTAATATAAAGTCAACATTTTACAAAGCCCTGTACATTAAATAGGGTGAGTCAAATTTGCATTTTTGGTATTGCAACAATGTTCTGTGTAAATTTACACCGATTGTATGTTCACAGCTGGATGCACCATCCATGGCATCTGCTGGGAAAAATGTATTCCTGTGCATCATACCCAGCTAGGCCATTAAGATGGCCAAATATGACCAACTGAGGTTAGAAGCAGTGAAAGTGCAACAAGTGACATGAGGGAGCCGCTGTAGGGGCTTTGGTGCTGTAAATTTTTAATGTACAGAGCTGTGTAATATGTTGGCGGTTTATAAATCCTGTTAATAATAATATTAATACATTCTTGCACAATTAAGCAAAACCCTTAGAGCCAACAGTAGAGTTTTAATTCTATGAAGCAGAGAAGATAGGTCATCAGGTTGATGGTGCTGTGTGGTAAGACTGTACAAACCTCAGTTATGGATGAACAGAAATGCAAATCTTTTGGAAGGCAGGACACTTTTCCTACATGCAATTTAACTGATGCTTTGCTTGTATTTTAGCTTTGACTTTTATGTGTGTGAAATTTACACAATTATGAGAGGTTTCCTTTAATGTATAGTTTGCTTTACAGTTATATCAAAATATCCAACATATTAAAGAAGCAGTTGCAAAATATTGTCAAACTGTAACCACATCTGACAATTTCCAAATTGGAAACCAACAATCTTTTAAAAAAGATATCCAAGAGAAGAGTTATTTGTATTAATATAAAAATGTATTAAAAACAAGTCTCTACATTGCCTAAAACATATCGCTGGTCTCATTTCTCACAATAGTTTTGAATAATGCATATTTGTTGCAGCCAAAACATTTCCATCTCATTTGGAAATACATATTTAGCATTTACAAGCATAAAAACTTGTTGTCACCGGATTATCACACATTTACATATGCGGATGATACAAGCAACTGCCTAGTTCCAGCAAAGTGTATATATAACTGTGTGATAATCTGGCGACAACCAGATGTTATGTTAGTAAATGCTAAATATGTATCTTGAGATTAGATCTATATGTCAAGAGGAAAATCAAAGCTATCATTGCCTAGGCTTGAGGTCATCTGTACAGCAATTTGTCTGGGAGACGTAAATATTTCAGCCCTTCTGTTATCCTTTTATTTACAAAGGCTGTTATTATTAGAACTGCTTTACGATTATTCTCACTGAGGGATTTCAGTGCAAAGAATCGTTTTGTAACAAATTAATACAATTAGCAATTCAGAAAACTGCAATATATGCAGCCTGTGATGTCAAATGAATCAATAAAACAGATATTAGCACTCCCAATCAAATCACAGTATTGGTGAACTCATGCTTGCATGACAAAAGAAAAAGAAGTACAAGGGGACTTAGAGGCATTTCACTGGATTGAAGACTGTACAAAATCAGATGTATCCTGTCTGGCAGACTTCGGAAAAAAGGATTCTGCAGCAGTACTAGGCAGGAAACAGACAATCTAGCAATCTGTAATTGGCAAACTATACAGTGAGAAAAGGTTTTACAGTGTAATTCCAAGCAACAAGTAAAAGCAATCAGATATTAATGCTATTCAGCAAAACACTGCAACTGATAAATCAGAAGTTTCACTCAATTCATTTTATACTAAATTCTGTTTAATCCACTGCAGCCAAAATCCAGAAATTACAGTCAGTGGGGCTACACTGCACAAAGGTTAAATATCTGGATTTAGGCTTTGAAAATGAAAACATAGGATACAGAAATTGAAGCTTTTTATCTGCTCTTTGTTTGTATTTCAATCCAGGTTCATGATTTACACATTCTTGCCTGTAAGGACAGGGGGTCTTGCTACGGATTCACTTTTACTTATAGGTCTCTTTCCCACCCTAACCCCATGAAAGGAAAAACAGCACAGAAAACGTCCTTCTAGTGAGATGCTCCGGCTCCTTGTACTGAATCATTTGCCAAATTTGCTTCTTGTGCTGCTTCTCTCTCTGGAAGAATGAACTTTGCTATACAGAGGCTGCAAGAGGCTACTACCAGGTCAAATGCAGCCATTTACACTGTTCTGGGAATGGATATAATTACAATAGCAGGCAAGGATGGCTCAGTGGCTGGCAGTCTTACCTCTGCAGCACTAAATCCTAGGTTCAAATCCCATATGCAAGGAGTTTGCATGTTCCCCCACATACTTCCAAAAACATACAATTAGGTTAACTGTCTCCTAGTACCTGTCCCGGCTTTGTGTAGAAAAGGAGCTGCACGGCCAAAGTGCAGTGCTGGGTGCAACAAAGATCCATGAAAAAGCATGCACTGATGTAATATAAAAATTAATACAAAATTCATTATTTAGGCCTGTCTAAAGCACAGTATCAAATCACAAATCTAATGATAGAGAAAACTGGCTTGGGGAACTATTTGGGGTCCTATTAAAAAAAGTGTGCTGGATATAAATTTATTAATGCAGGAACACTTCAAGGGACTGTAACAGGAAGACTTGGGGTACTTAAAAAAATTTACCGATGCACCAGCTAAATGGGGTGTTATTAAAGGGGAGAATAAAACCTAGACTTCTATAATCAGATTGACGTCTAGAACACTGAGATATGGCTGTAAACCAAACTCAAAGAGGTGTGATTACAAGATTACAACCTTATTACGATCATATATATTGGTGATCAGAGACCTAGTTGCCTACAATAATACCCTGGAGGAATAAGCGTAGGATCGAAGAAATTAAAACTTAACATAATACAAAATGGAGGGATAGATGAATAATCATATCCAATTTGGATATAATATAAGTTATAATAAGTTAAATAAGTATAATATAATAAGTAAGTATAATAAGTTATCCTTACGGAGAGAATGTTTGGTTTCTTTTTTTTACCAGTGATATAAATTTTAGTTTGATGTGCAACACATTTACTAGCACCAAAAAGACAAGTTTGTCTAATGGATTATTATCTAAATATTCTAAATTACCACAGAATTGTTTCCATAAAAGCAAAAAAAATAAAATAATTAGTATTTTTTCTTAGGCTGTGTAATATTAGTCTTAAACCGCTGTTTATTAATGTATTTAATCACTGTTATATGGCAGCCAGCTGAGACAATGAATGCACAGAGCAGGGAAAAAAAAAATCTCCATAATATAGGGGTGATGGAGTTTTGATGAGCTAGATTTAAGTTTTTCCAGGTTAAAATATGTAATGCTGACCCAAATATTTTCTTCATTTTGTATCTCGTCTTTACAAGTACATTCTAAGTTTGCAAACATTATATTGTTAAATGTGTACTGACTACAATAATAATAGCTTGAAGAACAATAATTTTGTATCTTTAATAACCAGATGATAAGGATACCATAAAAAGTTTTTGTTTATCTGGTTTCCATATGAACAAATGTGAGCCCTCTACTAATGCACAGTAAGATAATATATGAGGTACACCATTACAGGTGAAAAAGGGAAATAATGTTAAAATAAGGGGTTATGAATGGTAATTGTTTAAATGACCATTTTTTTTATCTTCTGTCCATTCCAAAGGTCTAAATCCCAATACAGTAACTGAACAGTGATGTTGCAAATATATTTAAATTATAACTGAAAAATTATAAAACTGAATAAATTATAAAACTGAAGCAGAAAAATGGACAGGACAGAAACTCTTGTTTATTTATTTAATAATAATGTAAATATATTTTGTTTGCAATTATCATTAATGTACAAAAATATCTGTTATATCTCTTAAGATTGAAGTGTGTGTGACTTTACACGTCCATAGTCATGTCACTAGCTGTCCCTCAAAAGGGCTCACAATCTAATACCCCTACCTTAGTCATATGTCTTTAATACAGTCTAAGGCCAATTTTGAGGGGAAGTCACTTAACCTGTGTGTGAGAGGAAGCCGGAGTACCCGGAGGAAACAGACACAAACATGGGCAGAACCTGCCAACTTCATGCAGATAAGACACCTGGCTGGGATTTAAACCTGGGACCTAGTGCTGGAGAACACAGACAATCATGGGAGAACCTGGGTGATCCAGCCATGTACATGGGATGTAGTCCAGGACAGAAAACATTTCCCAACTAATAGCAAACAATTTGAGAAGTCCATTCCAGGTTTGCTGGATTATCCAAGGTCTCCCATGATAATCTATCTTGGAGAGCGTTAATCAGGCTCATTTTCAAAATATATGGATGTCAATGACAAAAAAATTCTTCTTTCCACCAGAACAGAAAAATAGGGGAACTTTTTCAAAGTGAACATTTCTTTCCATGGCAACTGTCAGGAGGGGGTATTCCTGTCACTGGAAAGATATACTTTTACTTTGTGCAGCATACAGGAAAAGATGTGTAGGGAAATCACCCCCGAACTGCAGTTTTCAACCAGAACTCAATGGAACTAAATGGAAAAAAGGAGCTTTCAAATGAAACAAATTTATTTAAAAAGTATATTCTCCTTGAAACAGCTTGCATCCAAGGCATACAAAATGTAATAAAATATCAAGTCTCGCTTCACAAGCCAGCTACTAATAGAATTGTTGAGCGTTAGGAAAAGTAAGGGGAGAAGTAAATTAATATGATTTTTGCAGCAAGCAAAATAAACCGCTCCTATAACCAGCACATCGTCTACCTTGTAACCATCAGACATTCTGATGCAATCTTTCCCAGGTGCATTGAAATGTGAAGAGGTATTAGATGGTTAATGCTTTAATTCAGCGGCAGAGAAACACGATAGCTCTAAGCATGTAAGATATCCTAATAATTCCTTCAAAATATGTTCAAACTGACAGAAATTACATAATGTACAACCTTTAGGCATAGAAAACACGCCATTCAAAACACCGACAAGTGTGTAACTTCCATTTTTATGTATCTAGACCTGCAGAATGGGTACTTTGTGTATATTTGTATATCACAAAGTACCCCTTAGGCTACGTACACACGTCAGATGATTCTTATCCGATAATCGCATCGGGGCTGATATCGGACAAGAATCTGGTGGGTGTACAGCACTCATCGTTCATGGATCAGTCCTGACAGATCCTTGAACAATAAACGATCGTAATGAAAGTGAAGGGGAGAGAGCATAGTGGGGTGCCGCTCTATCATTCTCCCCCTCTCCAGAATGGCAGTATACAGCACTTATTCATGCATTGTGCTGTCTTTTAGTGTAGGAAAGGATTGTGAAAGATCCTTTCCAACGACAATTATTGCATGTGTGTACATAGCTGTACTTATATCTGCATGTATCTAACCTTGGGTGTATATAGAATATGGTTGTATATCATGCAGTGGAATAGATCATGAACAAATTCACACCTAAGGTACAGAGGTCTTAGCACGCCATTACATATCAAACCAATTTTCACGCCATGTACTCAATGTCAGCCCTCACACCTCTAAATACCAAACACACCGCTTCATAATCTATGACACTTCAAGCATTCACGGCAGAAACATTGCATGGCTCAGAGATGACATATTGTGTTTTCTGCTCCCTTAATACTATAAATAATGTAGTTTTACAGCAAAGAAGCCTTATTCATGCACGTATCCATTATATAAAACACAATACAAAATAACCAGGTTAGCTGTCGTTTTGTCAATCAGTGCTACACTTAAAATCTCTACAGAAGTCAAATGCTAAAGTTCTATATTTACAGACCGTTTTAACTGGTTATGAAGGAAATAAGGAGCTGTCATTACTGACTTTATGTTAAAAATGATTGTTGCTCGATACAGAAAAAGTATGTTGATCACAAAGTTAAGAGAACACTCAGAATTTCTCTCCCTGTACTTGTTTGCCATCAGAATGACAGCCAGGCACTTGGCATTTTCCATGCTTCTCTAATTACAGATTATCTAAAACCATTAAGGGCCAATTATTACAAAACAGACATTAAAATATATGATGGTTAACAAAATGCTTGTTAACGTGTCCCAAACTCGATAAAGTCTCATTCAGCACAGAGATTGCACATAAAACATACAGAACAACCACTCAGACAACGCTGATAGAATAAAAAAACGTTAATGTCCGCACAGAGTTCTGTTTATTCTTAATAACACCTGTTCATACAGCAGAGGAAAGTCATTAAATCATGTAAAAGCAAAACAGACGAACAATGCAAGACAGACGAAGATGACAGATTTTGCAAAATATACCCCCCCACCCACTTCAGGTATGTTCTTTCCAGGAATAGTAAGAGGGGAAAGTACAAAATGAATATGTAAAACCTGAGCGTAATTAGGATCTAGATCTACCCTACAACTATATTCAACCTTAAAACAAGTACTCCAAAACAGAAGACATGTAATGTAAATATTCCAACGCAGCACAAAGATCTTGTACACAACATACTTCAACAACAAAATAACTCTTCCAGGAGAACTCAACTGGTGTAATATACATAAAACAATCACAAGCGACACGTTTGTCATATTCTAAACTCTCCATAATAAAAAGTTTTAAAATCTGTTACATCAGCCTCATGGTAAAAACTCCAAGTACAAGCAAAAAGGATTAAGACAATTTGCATTATATAGGAAGCTGTCAACTCAAAACCACACCAAAATATTTAAAAACACATTTAAACAATCCAGTAAATAAAAGAAAGGGTTATTAAAACTGCAGATAAGGCAAAACCATACTTAACATTAACAATTCCAGAAATGGTGTTGTTAGAAACATACAAAAGCTGTATTTCATTACTGTAGCCTTGTTCTAACACTGACTGTATGCTTGTCAAAACTAACAACTTTACAGTTTTAAAAGGTGAACATTCTCAATGCTATGTAAAAATAATGATTAGATAAGTATTTTTTTTTCTTTGCAGAGTTACAAAAGTAAATGGTTACATACCTGCAGTTGGGAGGTGGATCGAGGGTTATCTCAGCTAACTCCTTCTGAATTCTGTAAGTGAAATGAGAAGCAATGAAAATACTGTGCAGAATGAATCCGGGAATCACACTGCCCTCTACCATGATGTTGTTAAATGCAATACTGGCTTTGCCTTCAGTAAGGCTAACATGGCTGCTTCCTCTTTGTTCTCAGAGGCATAACCCAAATCCTAGAACAGAGGAACTTAGCAGCTGTATTCCAGGGGCGTCAGTGCAGATATACTGCCTACAAAGGCAGGAGTGTGAAAGAGGATTCTTCCAGCTCTCCAGAAAAGTGAAAAAGGTTTCATTCCAAACACTCTTTGCTGGGGAGAATTCCTTTTTAAGCTAATATGCAAATGAGTCTGAAAGGGAGGGTGAACTCCAGCATTTTGACAATGACTTTAAACCAGTGAAATATTGCTCTTAAGGAGCTATGATTAACAGAATAAAGCTCAAACTGTTATTTATTTATTTTTTGTCTTTACACTGTTTGAGCTTACATTTAAAAAAATCCTATGCAATACTTTAGCACTAAAAATTCAACATGCAAAGTTTGCAAGTCACCTTAGAAGTTTAATACTTGATGGTATCTTTTTCCCCTCGATATATATCATTTTAAGATAATATTTACAATCACAAAATAAATACTGTTAACACATGGCAATGGAACAATTACATTTTATGAAAACATTTTCATTAATTTAAATAAACAGTAAAGAAAAGTCCATCTACCACAGTTTTGTAGGAAGTGTGATCACTAAAACAGATCCAATGTCATAAAGGATCCTTAACATTTCCTTGCAGACCATTTAGCAAAAAATAAGACCACCTAATGACCTTGCATACTATTTCCTTTAGCAAGCAACCCTTCTGAATACAAACAGCTTAGTTCTGATCCATTCTGCCAAGATAAAGTTTATATTAAACCATGACAATTTGCTGATACCTTTGCAGAAAAACAAACACTTAAATAGAATTAGTCATGGCAAATCACAAAGATGTTTATGGTGCTATTCTAGAAGAAATAAAGGAAAAGCATTGAGCAAAAAGAAAATAAAAGGTAATAGCAGAACTAACTTTCAAAACTTATGGAAGGAAAAGAATGGTTTCCTGCAAAGCAGCACAAATCTCAAAGCAGTGTTACGGAACGAACTGAAAGAGCAGCAAATTAAATCAAACGTAGGGGAACAAGATTGCTTGCAAAATACCTGAACTTTGCCTGTGCGTTAAGTCATTATGATGCTACAGTTAAATAGGATTTCCCTGGACTTTTGGCATATTTTAAGATGTCTGAAATAGCCAAGGGATAAATGCCAGGATTTAAATTAATAACTTTTGTCAGGATAAGCAGCGGATAATCATAAACGAGAAATATAAACTTACCTCTGCACCTAGGTTTGTCAATACTGCAGCTAATAGCGTGCAAACACAACCTCCTTTGTGTGATATTGCTTACTTATTACAATCAATAGTCTGAAGCTTGGTCAACAGAAAAAAGAAAGGTTTTTAGTGGATAGCATTCATCTCACTCGTTTTACGGTTATGAGCTCATTCTCATATGTGGTTGTGGACATGTGGAAAGAACATTAAAATCACACACGTCCAGGAGAGGTTATGTATGGTTATAAATATTAGAGGTTGAAGGCGGACACATGTATCAGGGAATGCTGCCATAAGACCAATTTTAAAACTAAGAAACACTGCCTGAATGATGCATGAAGGAACGCATCTGTCAGACTTTATAACATAACTTAAGCTCTTATGTGATGGATAAGTTATCCGCCTGTCTTACAGAAAATTCCCAACTCTAACCATTTGTGACTTTTACCTAGAAAAGGTTACCACCACAGTATTCATGAAACAATATCCCATTAAAAAGCCATTTGAGGAATTTCACAGATGCCAAGTGTGTGAATCAACTGAAAACTAAAGGTCTTGGCACACTTTAGCTCCTACATTACAGTCCACTCATTCCATAGTTAAGAGGAAAATTCTCATGGTTATTATGGGCATGGAGAGAATAAGAGGCAACCATTAACAACAAGACACAGGTGCAATTAACTGCAGAGCAATTATGATGTGCGCTGTGTGAAAACCCCGACTATCCAGCTTAATCTGTCTATTGGACTAGGTAAAAAAAAAATGTATGCAGTGTGATGATTGGCTGCCATACAATATGGCATTCTGTCCTCTGCTTCAGGGACCTTTAAAATAAAACATAGGAGCTGCCATTTCTGCTTTTTTTTTTTTATTTTAAACTTGAAAGTAATTGTTCTTATCCAGGCTTCATATGCTAAGCCACTAAAGAACAAGAATGCACCCTGTGAAGATGACAAAATTCCCATTTCACTTGATAGTTCCAGGTCAGTATTTGGCTAGATACCGAAGCCAGTATCAGGAAAAAGCCAAGGAGTCTTCACTTAACAAACAAGCAATGGTGACTACCATATTTGTACCCTTACAACTTCACTTTAAAAGCCCAGCAATACTACAAATGGCAGCTAGTGCAAAAGGGTTCTTGTCATCCTGTGGGACTTGACCATCTGACGCGCTGCCAGAATGGTCCTTCCTCCCATCATGGGTCATATCTGGACCATCTGATGGGGGGAATGGTCCTTCCTCCCATCATGGGTCAAATCTGGACCATCTGATGGGGCTGCCAGAATGGTCCTTCCTCCCATCATGGGTCATATCTGGACCATCTGATGGGGGCTATAAGAATGGACCTTCCTCCCATCATGGGTCATATCTGGACTGACAGGGCTGCCAGAATGGTCCTTCCTTCCATGATGGGTCATATCTGGACCATCTGATGGGGACTGTAAGAATGTCCTTCCTAACATCATGGGTCAAATCTGGACCATCTGATGGGGCTGCCAGAATGGTCCTTCCTCCCATCATGGGTCATATCTGGACCATCTGACGGGGCTGCCAGAATGGTCCTTCCTCCCATCATGGGCCATATCTGGACCATCTGATGGAGGCTGTAAGAATAGTCCTTCCACCCATCATGGGTCAAATCAGGACCATCTGATGGGGGCTGTAAGAATGGTCCTTGCTCCCATCATGGGTCAAATCTGGACCATCTGATGAGGGTTGTAAGAATGGTCCTTCCTTCCATCATGGGTCAAATCCGGACCATCTGATGGGGCTGTAAGAATAGTCCTTCTACCCATCATGGGTCATATCTATTGTTGAATTACCTTTTAGCACTAGTAGATAGCTTTGCAGTGGTTTTACTGGACAATTTGGTATTTTTCTTCTGTTGAACGGCTGAAGGTTTCCTCTCTTCTTGCTCCTCTGGCTCAGGGGCTGGCGGATCTCTCTGATCAGCATCTGAACTTCCACTGCTGGTACTAGGACTTTCATCATCTGACCTCTGCCGATCACTGGACATGTTGCTAGATGTTACTCAGTCCTGATATACAACCTAGAAATGTAAAAATTCAATCACAATTTAATTTATTGACAAGAACAGCAATACTAAATCCGACTGAAAGTTTGAAAACTTTGTGTACTTTTCCAAAACAGCTGTAGGAAAACTAAACACACGCCAAACCAGATTATGTTTTCAGACATTTCTTGTCCAACTTTTAAAGGTTACCCTGTAAAAACACAAGCTAATAATACATCCCCAGAGTGACAGTGTGCGCTCAAATCAAGAAGCGCAGTGTCCACATCACTAGCAAAGCATTTTTTATTAAACATTTCACAAGTGCTTTGGGACAAAGGGGATCCTTTCAAATAGTTCCAAGTTCCTGGCCTGCAAATCTATGTGCTAAATCTGCAGGGGTGAGCAGACCGAATACCTCTGACATCTTCCTCAAATAACAGAAGTCAGCGATGCCTTGTAAATATTTACATCAGTGCTGCAGAGCCCTGCGTCTCATCACATGCACAAATGAGTGGTTTTATCTTTTTTTTAGAATATAATAAAGTAGAATGAGGCTGTATTCGGTATGATAAAATAGGGAAAAACTAAAAGTCCCAGAATTTTATTCCCTCTATTGCCAGAACTGAACTATGATCAGTGTTTGGCCAACAAGTTGTAGTTCCTCTGTAAGTTTGGATCAGTACATGTAGTTTGTATACAGTGACTATGGCCAGTCTATAGAACATTGACCAACTAGACAAGCTGCGCTCAGGTGTAGGGCATGCTGGGATTTCTAGCTCTCCGGTAATAAAAGCTTGCAGATTGCTCACAGCCTACCAAGATAGACCAGGGTAGTACCTCCTTGGTTGGCGTTGGACTATCTATAAAGACAGCTGATAACAGGACAGGATGGGACTTGTAGGACCCTACCTATGGCACTCATGGCTGGCTGGGATTTGTAGCACCTTGGAGTAGAAATGGCCATACCTGACCTAGAAGGACCTGTGCAGGACTTTCCTCACCGGTGTCAGGTCCCCGGCTGATCTATAAGGACAGCATGGCACTTGGGAGTTCCTCCACACCTGGCCCAGATCAGATGGCCGGGAGAACTCCATGGATTGTCCAGGGCTGACCTAGAAAGGCCAATGTGGGACTTGTAGTGCCCCCCTGGTTGGAGGACACCTGAGCAGGGACAGGAGCAGGGACAAGGCTGGGAGCTGTCTGGACAAGCTGGGATGCCATTGCTCGTCCTGATCTCATACAGATGGCTGGGACTTGTTGTTCCTCCACAGCTGGAGGGCCACAGGTTGCCCAGATCTGATGAAGCTGGAAGAAATCCTCAGGGATATGGCCAGGGACTGTGCATGGATCCCAGAGACTGGAGGGACCCCCCTGGGTGCAGAGAGGATGGGGGGCAAGAAAGGGGCCAGGGGCCGCAGTCTGGACAGGGATGGGGGCCGGATGTTTGTTGGGGGGGGGTCAGCTCGGTTTGTTATGGTAGGAGCACTCCAATTTCAGCATGGTGTACCAAGTGATGCGTGAAGTCAGTTCCAGCTCCCCCCCCTCCTTCCTCGCTTCTCTCCGGGGCTGAAAACAAGAACAAAGCTGGCTCAGCCCGGATCCCTCCCCCGCTTCTCCGTTTACCTCAGGAGCGTTGCCCGTCCCTGCTCTCACGCCGCTGGATGCTGTGCTGGGGAGGGGGATCCTGGAGACACCGAGCCGGGGGGGGAAACGAGCAGGCTCCGGCCGGCTGCCGAACATTGAGAGTCGGAAGAAAGAAGACGGAGGAGGGGGAGGGAATGGGGAGCTGCCTGTAATGCGCTTCTGACGGCTGCTGGTGGCGCTGAAGAGTCGACTGTGGGCGGGGACACAGAGAAGGGGGTGGGGAAATAGTAGCCAGTGCGTGAGTTGCTGAGGCGATGCTAAAGGCAGCGCGAGCTAGCCAGGGAAGCGGCGCGAGGCAGCTGCGAAGACACTGGGGTTTCCGGAGACGTAGGCTCCGCCCACTCAGCTTTCTCAATAGCGCTTCAGACTCCGCCCCTGGCTCATTTTCTGCCGGTGGCCAAAGCCCCGCCTCTTTTTCCCGCCGCAAAACGGTGAAGTCAGCAAGTTGCCGCGCGTACTCGTTGTCGTCAACGGCGCGTGCTCTCTCCTTCGTGCTTAGCCAGCGCGCGCGCTTCTGTCCGTGATACACGAGGACAAAGAGTTCTGTGCCCATATCACCGGGAGCCTGCAATGTATTATAACTCCCACCGGGAGCCTGCAATGTATTATAATATTATCCCCTATATGTAGGGATCCTGTACTATATATTATCCCTAAAAGTAGGGATCCTGTACTATATATTATCACCCATATGTAGGGATCCTGTACTATATATTATCACCCATATGTAGGGATCCTGTACTATATATTATCACCCATATGTAGGGATCCTGTACTACATATTATCCTCTATATGTAGGGATCCTGTACTATATATTATCCCCCATATGTAGGGATCCTGTACTATATATTATCCCCTATATATGTAGGGATCCTGTACTGTATCTATTTTGTCCCCCATATACATGGGTCAGGTTTTGCATTTGTGTGATCCCCATACAGGGTACCTACACATTGGGATCATGCATAGGGGTCCTGTACTGTTTCCATATTATCTCCCATACAGGTATCTTGTGCTACATATATATATTGCCTCCTATACATAGAGATCCTGTTTTGTATTTGTATGATTTCCCATGCACATATTACCTTTATTATTTTGGATTATTTGATTATTACCTACACATCGGTATCCTCCATGGTTCAGTTGTGAACAAATATTTTGGTGCCCGTATTGAAAACTAAAGAACCAACAATTGTCACTAAAACATCTTAAACATGCCAAAAGGAATTGTGAAAAGCAAAGTCTGATTTGAAAAAAATGAGTCCTTGCTTTAGTATTTTGGTTCAATAGTATAGTTTTTTTATTTTAACATTGTAGTCTTCCTGGGTCTCTTCCTCATGGGTGTAATGTCACTCACAAAGATTTGGATGGTGCGATCAGACGCTGATGGACCTTGGAGGTTAGTTTGTATCTCCTTGTGTCAAACTAACTCACTATCTGAGCCCATTCTGAGGATGATTTTTTTTCCGGACATGTCCAGGAAGGTGAGTATATTTCATGATAATTGCAACAGGAACACAGAAACATTAATTGAATATGAAAACTTTTTCCAAATAAAGCAAGTGAGTTTGAAGAGTCAATTCCAGGTTTGCTGGATCACCCCGATTCCTCCATGAAAGTTGAAAGATCTCCACATAATTAGGCCACATGATTGCACACTTGGAGGAACATGTGTTACTAAATAAAGAAAACAGTTAGACTGAAACATCACTTTAATCCAGTTATGTTCTTTTCTAGGGGTACTGACAAATGTGTCCATGGCATGTTAGAGTATCCTTGTAGAATATGCAATACGTTTAGTCCTTTCACACCTACTTGGCTTTACCTAATGACTTATTAAAAACATGCACATATACTGTACATGGGACCATTGCTTTCCATCAATCATTTTTTAGTATTCAATTTGTTAATGTCCTGTAAAAGAACCAACCAATTTGTATCTATATTATCCCCCATATGTAGGGATCCTGCATTGTATCTGTATTATAACCTATGCAGGGGATTCTGAGATGGTATTATTACTTGTGCACTGGTACCCTGTAATGTTTCTTTATTATTCCCTATACACAGGCTTCCTAAAATGTAATCATAATATATGATATATACAGGGATTCCCATATTGTATCTGTAATATTTCTGCATTGTGTCTCTTCAGTGTGTTCAGTGCTCTGATTTTCTCCATATCATCAGCCTGACAACTCAGCTTTATGAATATGACCTGCTACAAAGTTGCAGTTTTTTTTTAGATTTTTTTACTGTTACACTAAGTACACTACCACACTGAAATCCACATTATCACCTTCAATAGCTCTTTTGTATTTGTTGCAATTCTGGAGCTTTGACTAGCATTTACTTTTTTGGCCATTGCAAAGATGCTAGTGTCTATTAGTGTCAACTATTTACAAAACAATTTGCCAGCAGCCTGCTACTTGTCTAGTGCCCCCGACTTGCAAGAACAGTAAGTGGTTAGGAAGAATTGTTTTTGCTAATGTTTGTGGTTTCCAACTGAATGAAACTGAATGAAAGAATTAACTATACACTCGTGTTCCAAGCCAATTTAAAAATTGATAATTTCATATAGCATTTATATATATAGCAAGTAGAAATTATGTGGGGAACATCATATTTGGTGATATTGTGTTCTGTTTTTTGTTAACATAGGCTTTGGCACGATGAGCCAACATAGACTAGCTCTATGGCAGGATGCCCCGCAAAATGTCATTCTTATTAATTTACCTAAAATACAGCAACCCAAAAGTATCATGCCACAGATATTTGTCCTCAATTATTAGACTATTTCTGATCTGAATAAACATATTTTTGTTACCTTTAGAGATGAGCTTGTATCCTCTTTGCAGAGAACCACCAAGGACGTGGTGCTGCCCAATATTACACCTTACTGGTATATCACATAAAAATATTTGGGGGGGACAAAACCTAATTGAGTTCACAAAGACACAATCCTGGAAAGGTTTATAATGGTATAAAGAAGTGACAAATACTGCACCAAAACTGGGTGTGGATAAATTGTTTAAATTTGTAGCTTTCAACATCTACAGTGTTATACTCAGCCTCCCTTATCCAGCATTTTTCAGTAACCACCTGGCTGTTTTTGGGTGGAACTATAAAGTTGGGTCACAATACAGGGGCAATACAAAGGTGATAGAAAAATTCTCATATTAGGTGGGTGGGCGTTACAAAGCTGGAACAAAGGATAGCAGGGCAGTAAAATTTTAGGGGTAACGGGATT
Organism: Pyxicephalus adspersus; assembly: GCF_032062135.1. Taxonomy (NCBI): domain Eukaryota; kingdom Metazoa; phylum Chordata; class Amphibia; order Anura; family Pyxicephalidae; genus Pyxicephalus; species Pyxicephalus adspersus. The sequence continues at coordinate 51,568,524 of NC_092864.1, read as the reverse complement.
CCTATGGAAACAACGATTGGGAACAATAATTTTGTCATGTGTTACCCTGCTCACTTTTTGACCACCCACCTACAGCTTCTCCCCACCCAACCTAAAAAAAATTCTGGGGAGAAAAGTGACCTAGTAAAAAGGTAAAAATGGTGATTGCTAGGGGTGGTATCACCCTGACAACCACCATTCGGAGAGCAGTGTGCAAGGTAAACAACTAGCTGGGCTTCCATTGTTACTATGGCAACTATGGTACTTTCCTGTTATCCAGAGCTCTCTGAGAAAAGTTGTGTGTTATGAATTGTAAATTAAACAAGAAATATGAGTGGGTGCTCTGGGCAACAAGCCCCAATATTGTTAAACATTGTTTAAATATTTTAAGTGTATGAAAAGTGTTTTCTTTCTAATAGCAAATTATTTTAGGAGATGAATTTCTTGTTTCCTGGATTACTTGGGTTCTCCCATGAAGTTTCAGTCTTTCCTTTCTCCTTGTTAATATGATAGAGAATTTATGAAGCACCAAAATACTATGCAGCACAACAATATGTCCTTAACAATATGACTTTATTAGGGACATTAGGTAGTGGCTATGGACTAAAACACTGTGTAATTAACCTGCATTATATAAATTCCTGTTGTGTACAATGTTTCTTTTATTGTTTTTTTTAAGTGTGTTTTCTTCCTTATTTCTCTCCACAGGTCCAGCCACCTGATGTATTGTGATTGTATATGCCTAGCAACGCTTTTGTACCATTATTGTTTCCTCAAGCTCATAATGTTCCAAAGTTATCACCTTCCTTTATTTGACCAGCATTTCCTAATATCTTAAATATTCTTTTAGGTTGCATATTTTCTTTTGTTAGAGCCTACATCTCTGTGCTGTATGATTCCGCTGGTTGAACCATGTTGTATGAATTTTTCATTTTGATTTTTGTATTAAACAAGTACATATTCACATGGTAAGCCTGATTACCTGCTTGCATCCTGTCTGTTACAGACTCTTTTATTTTTTATTCCATGTTTAGGAATACTCCTAAGTGTGTACCTTTAATGTCCCCTTTCAAAACTTTTGTTACCTACTGCTAGTCTTTGTAAAACCTTGTTTACATTGAAAGGGTCATTTTTTTAATGTATTATGCACGTAATGCCCATTCTCCAGACTTTTGGCAATCTTTCAGTTCATAAGATGAGATTGAATATTGCTTCAGTCAATTAATTCCCTCTAGCATTAAGAGATTAAATTAAAATATTATCCTCCTGGTGCTTTATTGTTTTAATTTTCTTATGATGAAGTCTACCTCTTGTCTGGTTGTCTATCAGTTCGTTGTCTTTATTTTTTTCTGTCTCCCCCTGATCTTGTTATTACATCTTGTTAATTTTCATATGCAGTGCAATCCTCAAATACTTTGTCTATTCAATTTAATTCAGTTCAATTCATTCATTCATTTTTTTTTCATTCATTCATTCTTTTCATCTGTATTTTGTTCTTCCTCCTATATTCTTAGTTTTCTTGTGCTCTCTATGGCAAAATTTTCTTTTTTCATTTTGATTATGTAGTTTCTATATTTCCTCTATTTTAACTTAAAGGCATTTTCCCCTCTATTTACATAAATTTACCTAAAAAAAAAAGGAAAACAACATTGATTTAGGTATAAACATAGAGCACAAAATGTGACCATAACTGCTAACATTCAAAACAGTAATCAATAGATATGCCAAAAAAAGTTATTGTGACAACCATGGTGTCTTATTTTTAAAACATTAATTTAAATGGGGGAAAATATTATTATATGGGCTTGGTTTTTTTTTTTTTTAATCATCTTATCATCTTTTAATCATCATTATTGTTGGTCAACTTTAGATGGTGCTGTGTCCTCATGTAAAGTGTTACATACTCTGTATTAGACACTTCACTCTTTACATGGAGACACAGCACCATCTAGTGCCTGAGTATAATCTGAGATTCTTTTTGGCATGTTTAAGTAAAAAATCCTTGTTTATATTTATATATATATATATATATATATATATATATATATATATATATATATGTATTTTATCTTAACAAAATCTTGATACTTTTCATGAATTTCTTTTTTTTCTTCTGTTGTTTTCTTCTTTCATTCTTTCTATTATTGTTCTGCCTGCTTTATCAAACAGTTCATTCCTGCTTTTCCCTATTACCTACTTTCTTCTATAACTTCATCGTTTGGTTTCTTGATTGTTGTCCCTATTATTTTTCTCTCCTCTTCTGTACTTCTTATCATTCTGTAGCTTCGCAGAGTTTATTTTAGACTGACTTACTGTATTTCTTTCTTCTTTTTATTTTATTGTTTCCTCTGTTCTGGGTACTTTAGTCATTTTTCTTTTTAAACTATTTGAACCATATAGTGATCCAAGTTGCATTAGGTCCTATACAATTACTGATATTTATAATGAATGATGAGTGTAATTTTAGTACATAATCCTATGGGTTTAAAACTCCACCTTGTTGCATTTTCCATTTTCTCAAATGTATTCTTTTTGAGGAAACCATGTTCACTTAATGATTAATGTATTCCTACTTGCAAAATGGCTAGTTCCATATTCTCTATACTTTACCCAATATTTTCAAGTTTTACTTTGAAATAAGAGGTTTCTTCGAGTTCTTTAGATTCTGTGTTTCCTCCTAATCTTCTGGCAGGCCACCACTGATTACACACACACATTTTAAAATCCCTTCTGTTGTACACATTTTTTAATAGATGACTCTTGGAAACAATAAATCCTGTCCCAAGCAGGCAATTCAATTTTGCATATCCAATTTTGAACAGAAGTGACTCCTGTTTATTTATTTTTCCATATCCCTGCCATTTCATTTTTACAGTGCCACGCTTAATGCCACATGTTAGCATTTCTAGTGCAATTTCCTGCATTTTCTCCAGTTCTTCTAGAACTAACATTCTTCTAGAATTCCACATTGCCATAACCAGGTAGCTAATCTTATTTTTCTTAATTCTTTGTTGTTGCTAATTACATTCCATACTGCTCCAGTATCTACAACCTCTAGCCACAGCACAGAGCATCTGGAGGAGACTTTATATCCTTTACTAGCTCTAAATATCTTCACCCAACACAGACCTCCAGGCAAGAAATGTCTTGGACATCTCCTACCAACCTACACTTGATCCTGTCCCCTGTTTATGAGAAAACCCTGTAAGTTTGAGTACCCCCGAAAAACATCAATGTCTTCTGTGTGATGTGTGGCCATATATAATCTCCCCTGAGGAAGCCCTACATTGATGAGGAGCCAAGACCTCTCATTTTGAACTTACTTGGTATATCATTTATGGGCTTACAAAATACCATTTTCGTAACAGAAAATCTTTTACTGTAACATATTTACAGATTTATTTGTATAAATAAATGTATTGTGTTTTGCCACAAAACCCCTCTTTTTATTGTATACTCACCAAGTTATACCTGGACTGAGTACTAGAGCTCTTTATTGTATCTTAAATCTCAGGGGTTGGCAATTTGTTATTATGGACAGCAAGAGTCTCCCTTCTCTTTCCCACCTTACAAGAAATTTCTGTAGCATTTCCAATCTACAGCACATGCCGCTGTATCCCAAATGAGATGAGCCTGGAGGCACCAGGGTTTCTATTTTTCTAAATGGATAACTATGTTTTACTGCAGATGTGCATGCTTACCTACAAGGGTTAAGTACAGGAGCAAACAAAGGAATAGGCATATACATTTGTAATATTCCTGTAAAATAACAAGGAAGTGGATAAAAGACATTGTTACAGTAATTTAGCTGGGAGCCAAACACATTACTTTTATTTGATAGTGATCACCAAAAACATAAAGTTGCCCAAACATTGCTTTGTATGTGTCTGACCTTTACTGTTAGGTGAAGAGATAGTTTACTATAATGTGCACTTTTATTACATTCCTCCCAAATTCTGCAATCTAATTCTTCAAGCCATGAAGAAGTTAACTAATTAACTAAAAACCTTTACCTCCATAGCTAATTGCCAGTACAATTCCTTCTCTTTGGTTTATGTCTATATTATCCTTCAGGATTCATATGTAAATTGTATACTCCTGTACACTGCTTCTTATCTGTGTTATCATTCTATCTTCAAATGCCTTAAGCAGCCAAACATGTGTTTACTCTACTTCCTGTCAAACATTCTGCTTGCATGCCCTGCTGGCAGTGAAAGGGCTCCATTGCCAAAAGCTCTGTAATAAATAACAGTAAAACAATAATAACTGCAAGAACAACAGTATTATAGTTTGCAGGCATTTAAAGCTATGCCTAACAATGATTCTTAATCACCTAGTACAACAAGGTTAACCTCCTATTACACAAAAGCTGTTTTCTAAAAATCACAAATTGTCAAGCAACTAAAAAAGAAATATATACAAATAAAAATATGTACTGCTGTTTCTCACTTTCTAAAAAAGATAATTCTACACCTGTCACTAGCTTTAGAATTAAGACATTGACCTGGAACAAGTCAAAGTGAAGTCAGAGCTTTTCATGGTGATTTACCAAAAGTCAGAGATTAACATGACACGCAAAGATCAAGAATTTTCAGGAGGCATCAATAATGGCAGCCATCATTTTTGTATTTAAATAGTTTTATTGAGAAATAAAGGAAAAGGGGGGGGGGGGGGCAAATCAATACATATAACATACATATTTAAGATATAACCATGCAATAATCCAAGAGAGGGGAGTTGGGGAAGTGTGTGTATGTGTAGGGGGGGGGGGGGGCTGGCCCTGTGGCATTTTTTACATATTGCATTTAGTAGAATAACCAGCAAAGATATGTGGATGTGATCACCCTGGATGAGCATCACTGATGAAAGTGTATCCGTTCCAGTGTATCAACAATAAAACATGCAGCCGAATTTCAAAATAATGTGCTGCTGTAAATGCATTGTAAGGGCTAGTACAGTTCTTCCTGTTGGAAACATTACTTCTTTGGACAATTTTTTTTTTTTCCAAGGTCAACATCCAAAGCCAGATTTTATTATGTCTTCCCACAATTATCCACTTTTATTGTTCTGCCACCCAACCACATTTATATATATCTGCCACATAAATATATCTTCCAATATCTGTGACCAAACTTAACCATTTGTGTTCTGTTGATAACTTGCATTTGCATTATTTTCAGGAAGGGTTTAGCATGGCGTTTAATTTTGGACTGATTTTTTGGACAAATTGGACTGTATATAACTTGCATTCGCTTGCATTTTTTGCCATACACAGTCTTTCATTAATGCTTGTTAACCTAATACCATATATATGTCAGTGGGAAGCAAAAAGAACACAACATAGGTGCATGATAAAGCCAATAATTGCAAATGATTGTTCTGAAAAAACATCCAAACAAAATATCCAAAAAGCAGCAGTAGCTACATTTTACTTTTTCTGAGCCTGTATGTGCATGTGCATGTATGAAAGGTCAAGAGGGTAAATTTAATATTGTTTTACTCATTTTGATTCACACAACGTTTACCCAGGATTCATACAAAATATTCCATTTTGGGTAAGATATCTGTGGACCTTCAGTGAAACAATGACATGCCTCCAAAATGAGGCACTCTGAATAAGACTGTTCAGTTTGTAAATAGAATGTTCACTAAGCCTAGTAAATAAATTGAAGGTGTGCTTTCTTCGATCAACCAATCGTGAATAAAGATCCTGTTTTTTTTTTTAAATATCATTCACATTAAAATATCATTGGGTAATCAAAGAAAAAACGGGTTCTTCTTATTTACACTTAATCATTCATGTTGTAAAGTTAACATACACTTTCAAAATGAACGTTATTTCCTAAGATATCTCCTTTAAGAAATATCCAAGAAACAGTTGGAAGGTAGATATGTGCTTGGAAGTTAACTTTAGTCGTAGCATGAGAAATGTTTTCAGCCCTAGATCCTGATGTTTGTAGCCCAAATATGACCCAAAACAGCCCAAGGCCTGTTGCAATATTTTTTGTCTTTATTCAATGTGAACCAGTAGAAATGACACTAGGGGCGTAGTTTATTAAAGCTCTCCAAGTCATTTGCTATTTTTTAGCAAAGGTTTTCAATCCTGGACCAGATCCCTTTCAGATTTGCTGGATAACCTATCTTCTCTGAAGAATGTGTATCCTCTCCAGCTTTGGAGATCTTTAATAAATCAGGCCCAAGGTTACACCTTTTCTAGGAATCATTTCCAGATTTTAAATATGTGCTTCTGGCATGTTCCTCTACTTGAGTGTTTCAAAACACCACCAACCAAGTACCTACTGAGAGCACTGAAAAGTCACTGAACAACTGTACTTTGCTCTCTATAAATGCTCTACGCACAATTTGTTCTGTGTTTGAAAACAATAGCAATAGTATACAAAGTTCAATTTATATGAATGCCCAAAAGCCTATGACCTATGCCTATGTTAACTAAGAATAATATCTGCATAAATATGAATGTTATATAACTATATCCATGCACATATATATCCACTAATGAAGGTTATTATACAGATAGTAGTAAGCCACTTCAACAGTTTAAATAAGAAACAAGTTAGAAACATAGAATACGCAACAGCATTGTCAGATATATACTTAGGAATGCAAATCAACAAAGAAAAAAAATTATGGTTGTTAGTATATAAACCCCTGCAACTACAATACAGTATAATAACACAATAATAACATAGATAAATACACAACAAAATACAAATACATTCAGGACATAATGTACAAATACATTATGGTACAGCTACCTGTTTATTATGTTAGTGGGTACGCCAGGAGCTGTATTCCATCTTCCTATTTATCTACCGGTAACTACTCAACTTACTTAAAGCATACCTAAACTGAACATTTTTACTTTAGATAGAAGGGTAGGCGGTGTGCAAAAAAGGTGCAGCACCACCCCTTTAAGTCTTGATCAGCGCAGCGATGTGAAAAATTCCTACTAACCTCCTAAGGAAACCCTGGTTTTAATTGACTGCCTTACAATGGCAGTGGATAGACAGTAGGTGGGATTATGGGCAAGACAAAAGCATGTAAGAAAGGGAGAAGGAAAGAAGCATGACAGTAGTTAGTTAAACAATGAAGCAAAGGTAGTGAGGTATCCCCGAAGGCTCTGTGTTCCCAATAAGTCTTGAGTATTTTCTGGGATACCTACGTCATGCATCCCGAGAGGCTCTGGCTGCTACTTCTTCGCATGCGAGGGCATGCGAAGAAGGGGCATTTTTCTACGCATGCGCAGTGAGATCATCACTCAGTTTTTTCTTCTTCACAGCGGCTATGTCACCCGATTTCGCACCTGCGCAATGCGAGATCAGGGGAAGGAGAAAGATGACTAAAGAAGATTGAAGAGAAGATAGAAGATGGCAGCGCCCAGTGCTTCCTCTGAAGAAGAACTCCAGAATAATACGGGACCAGATCGTGGGAAGGTCCAGCGCCATGGAGGGATCTGTGGGATTAAAGGTAAGTGTACTTTTTTATTTTTAGTTTAGTTCCGCTTTAACTCCATTTTATCTGTCTCTGCTTAACTTAGCTTCACTCTACTTAACTTCAATGTTTTACCTCACTACCTTTGCTCTTCGCTTCATTGCTTACCTTACTATTGTCATGCTTCCTTCCTTCTCCCTTTCTTCCATGCTTTTGGCTTGCCCATTATCCCACCTACTGTCTATCCACTGCCATTGTAAGGCAGTCAATTATAATCAGGGTTTTCTTAAGAGGTTGCTAGAGATTTCACTAACTGTGACTCATTTATCTCCAATATTTGATATCTGCATAACTTGAGGCCAACATCACTTGGCAGAGTCAGCTGCATGATTCTAATGACGTTTTAGGTGTCTATTAAGGTGGTATACTACCCACCACTTTGGGGGGGGGGGGTGCTTTCCACTGGCCACCAATTAAGGAGGCTTTTTTCCTACTGTCCTCCAATAAATTGGTTTTAGCAGAGGATCCCAGAAACCTAAAAAGATGAGAAAGGCTGCTTTCAGGAATCACAGTTTACGGAGGGGTCCAGGATAGGCGAAGGAAGTAAAGTTGGATGCAATACCAATCCCTTCTTTACGCATTCCAGATATAACCTGCGTAGTGTTAGTATAAATGATGATTGCATTTTTAAGCTTGATTTTTGTAATCTAGAAAAAAATACTGTTATTTTCATGGGTATTTTCAGGGTGGGGTCCCTAAAATATCTTAATAAATCTTGTACAAATAATCTATTATTTTGTTATCATGTGTATTAGCCTGCTCTGACTCCTGATTTAGAAAACTCTACAATTACTAGATCACTTTAATTAGATGGCCAGGCACTCAGAAGCACTGAAGTACACTGTAATAATACTCTTGTGTCTGGGAGTTAAAATGTTACCTGATTTTTACAACATCTAAATAAGTTAATGGCATGTGATAGCAGTCTCTAAAATTAGAAACAGGTTTTTAATATACAGTATTTATATAGCACCATCATATTATGCAGCGCTGTACAAAGTCCATAGTCATGTCACTAACTGTGCCTCAAAGGAGCTCACAATCTAATGTCCCTACCATAGTCATATATCATCAATGTAATCCAAGGTCAATGTTTAGGGGGAAGCCAATGAACCTAACTGCATGTTTTTGGGAGTAAACCCCCAAAGACACGGGGAGAACCTGCAAACTCCATGCAGATAGTGTCCTGGCTGGGATTTGAACCTGGGATGTAGCGCTGCAAAGGCCCGAGTGCTAACCCCTGAACCACTGTTTGGTATCACATAATTCTAAATTATTTAGTTTGCTAAAAGATATACACTTTGTTTTATGTATGTTCAACATCACCTGTCCATTTTTTTTAATGTCTGCATTTTGTATTTTTTGTCCTTGTAGAAGTCAGGCACAAATCCTGTTGTTGTGCGTTTTTCCCACCTGCAGAAAATGTCACTGAATGCAAGCTGCTTCAGCTATGGTATTGCAGGCACACACATTATAGTTTTACTTTTCAGTATGTTTAACATTTTAACATTTGTACAAATATTAGAATATTATCGAAAATTCAATTTTTAAAGTTATTCTTGCATATACATTGAATATTTTATACATTATGAATATATATTGCATATACATTGAATCTATTCTAAAATTATGTTTTATGTAAAAGCATAATTTAAAAAAAAATAATGTTCAATATTCAATGTTCAATGTGTATCAAACCAAAATTAGAAGGAACTGGATGTAAAAATGAACCTGTTTTGGCAGTGTTCTTCAGATCATTTTCTGTATTCCTACTGCACCCCTTGGATTCCAAATCTGGGCTTACACTCAGCAAATCAAGTCAAATTTGCATGTAAAGAGCCCAACAAAGTATGAAGAATCCAAAATGAATTTTTACAATGTACATTCATCATAAATATTCATGGTAGGAATTACAGTAAATAATTTTCTTAGTGTAGTGCTTTTTTTCATTCTATTTCTAGGTATTAAAAGCTTTTGTCATGCTTGACAGCAACCTGCCCACAGTTATTACATTTAACTCATACAACTTACAGTGTATGTCAGGTATTGAATCTGCACTAGATCCAGTGCTTCAATCCATTTTATGTCTGGGCAAACGCCAACTGTTATGATATCCCATCCTGCAGGTAATGTGGGATCACCCGGGCCGTGGAACCTAAGCAGGACCAGAGCAGCAACACCATTTATCTCCAGAGCACCCTGCAAGAGGTGATGGGATGGTAATCACAGTGACTACTGGGCTCTTTGCTGCTAGGAGCCACCTAGTCATTCCTTCTGGGCCAACGCACCAAAGCGCAGATCATCGGAGGTAGGATTCTGAAAGGAAACATCGAGACAGTCAGGTGCGGTCATAAAGTGCTTCACAGGCAAGGCAACATCAGTAACCAGGCAGGAGGTAAGGGCAGGCAGCAGGCAAAGTGGCATCAGTAACCAGGCAGGGGATCTGGTCAGGCGGTCGGCAAGGCAGCATTGATAACTAGACAGGAGGTCAGGTAACTAGTTAGCAGGTACAGGGTATTTGAGCTGTCATTGCACAGGTCAGAGAACAGCGGGCAGTACTAAACCGAGTATGGCGGTGACCGGTGTGGAACCCAGACAGCCAGATCACAGGTAGCCACTGCAGGATCTTCCAAGTCAGCTGACATTTCCCCTTTATGTTAAGCCATGACAAAGCCCAGCATCTTGCTAAATTCCCTGGCAAATCAGCTGTCAAATGCCAGAACCTTGAGAAAAAAAAGAAGAGGCTCTGGCAAATGACTTGAACCTGATAGAGGCTGGAGCTTAAATCAGAACCAAAATTCTGCTTTAAAAAGTTGGGATCAGGCAGGTGATGTCCTTTCTTCAATTAAACATATATACATATATAAAAATGGCTTGTGGGATACCAAGCACATCTCAACTTTCCCTGTGGCTGCCGGGACTGAATAACCTCCCGCACTTGTGTGAAAGGTATGTTATCCCAGCCCAGCTAATAAAGATCAACAAGGATCCAAATCAGGAAAAATAGAAGAAAAAAGATGGCCGTGTCTATAACATAATAGGGAGCATATAAAAAATTGTGATCAAGCAGTTAAGTTTGTTTTATTGCAGAAGGAATATTGTGTGTCCTTTTAGCAAATAAAGATCTGCCTGGATGCAATTTTTTATTTTTGGAGTTTAGTTCTGCTTTAATACACTGAAGAGGCAGGACCTTATTCAGACTTAGGCTACGTACAGAAGTCAGACCCCACATCAGGGCTGATATTGTACGAGAATCTGGCATGTGTACAGCGCTCATCATTCATCGTTCATGGATCTGCCCTGGCGGATCCTTGAATGGCGAACGATCATAATGAAAGTGAAGGGGAGAGAACACAGCAGGGTGCCTCTCTGTCGTTCATGCATCATTCAGTCTTTTGCCGTTGGAAAGGATCGTAAAAGATCCTTTTCAATGACAATAAATGAACATGTGTATGCAGCCTTAGTTATAATTTAGGAGTCTGTGTACATCCTGGCCCTTGATTACAAACGACTGCACAAGGACACCTAAATTAATCTGAAGAGTTACTCAGGTATTTGCTGACCACAAATTGCTTACAATTCAGCAATTTCAAGAGAGCCATAATTAGGAAAGTCCAACAGCATTACCTTTACCCCTCTAAGCATCACAGTCAGATATGATAGTACAGTAGGTAAAACTACCTCAAGCTAGGCTGCCTGGTTCACTTATCTAAAGTGAACACAGGGCATCATGATATTGTAAGCAGTGTTGTAGGGGCTTCCAGTTTCCGACTGCAAAATGTTTTTTGTAGGTAAAGCAGGTGATATGAGGTCATAGATATGAGGACTGTTGAAAAGTATAATCTGCCATAGTCAGTGTGGTTTCTGAGTCACTATTCAAAACTCTGAGCTATTTCTTGGTATTGCACAGCAGCAGGTTTTCTGAGTAATACCTTTTGCAGTTGTGAGTCTCTTTGTTGCCCAGAATAACAATGTTGACTCCAAACAGTTTACAGTGTATGATTATTTTAAAGTGCATTTCAGTGAGATGATAAACACTTCTAAGTCGTTGGTGTAAATCCATTTGCTAAATAAGAAAAAAAAAATAAATTGTCCTTGATCCGAAAAGCTACAAATATATTTATAGATTTTTTTTATTGTATTGTAGAGCTGTTTCATTATCTAAAAAGTTTTATGCGTCAGTATAAGAATCATACTGATCTTTTCAGTAAACCCTTGCCAGGTTTAAAATAAATAAATAAATAAAAAGAATACCAGTCAGCACAAAGATTTAGTACACTTACATACTGTGCTTGAAGCAAAGAAGGGCACATTTTATTCTGAACATGTTTCTTTTTATTATTTTTTTAAATTTTTCTCCTGCTTACAGGTGAACTAATGATTAACAAAAAAATTAAATTGTTAAAGAGAAATACAATTTACAGGAGACATCCTTCACTGCAGAAGCGACAGGAGTTGTCCCTTCTGCAAAAAAAATAACCTTATCTGCCTGATTGCTATTTTTTAAATAAACTCACTTGTCCCCATTCCATCGCAGGGTCCACAATCTTCTTCTGCTCCTCTTCCTGGTTCTTGATGTAACTCTTGTGCTTTCAGGAGGGAGTTTATTCAATTACAGCAACCCCAAGAGATGCTGCGATACCGAGCATATAAATATATCCAGCAGGTAAGTATGTTTTATTGCAGAATGGATCTCAGTTTTAAAATCTATTTTAGATAGATGGTGTTCTGCACTACTGTGGCATTTTAACAGAGACTCCTCTTTCTCACAGCCAAGTGTAGTAAAAAGAATATATCCAAACCCCTTTAGAACTAGACGCTTTTTTCTGTATGCTGATCAGAATAACCCCCTTCCCCCTAAAAAAACAAAAACAAAAAGTCATCAGGAGGTAAAAACTTTTCCCTAGATCCTGGATGGCTTTTTGATTTTTGCCTAAACTGCACATCAAATGCTTCGTGCAGTGCAGAGCCCAGTTCCTTATACAGGACCACCACAATTAGAATTGGGAATAATGGCATCCAACATTGGCAGTAGCCAAATAGAATTAGCATGGTTTTGACAAAGAGTTTGCAGCGTATTATTATTATTATTAATAAACAGGATTTATATAGCGCCAACATATTACGCAGCGCTGTACATTAAATAGGGATTGCAAATGACAGACTAATACAGACAGTGATACAGGAGGAGAGGACCCTGCCCCGAAGAGCTTACAATCTAGTAGGTGGGGGAATTTCACACACAAAAGGATGGGAGATATGTAGTGTGGGAAGTAGTTTGCAGCGTAGATGGCTGCTTCTGAGGATGCAGTGGTGACAGGATCCGTCATCACTATAGGTAGACACAAAAAGGTGTGTGCCAAAACTGGCAAGCATGCTGTGCATAAAACGCTTACCCACACCATTGTATATTAAAGTCTTGCACAGACATCCGATGGACGTCAGATGATTGTTGGAAACAGTCTTTTGTCATTGCTTCCAGTGACAGGTGAGCTGTTCTGATTGATTGAGTTCCATAGTAGTTGCCAAATGATTGTTTGTTAACCCGCTGTTTGTGTCTACCATGAAGTATGCTGTGCTATGCTTATATAACTTTAAAATGTTATTATTTATTTATAGCACTGCTCAAACCAAGCTGATCTTGTTGCATGCATCTAATAATCATTAAAAGGCTATACATTTTCTTTAAAAGGTTTGATTATCGTGTGTGACAGCCTCTTTGACAAATGCTGCCTTACATATTCATTAAATCATACAACTATCCTTTAATCATGTGAAAAAAGAGGATATTTTTGTGTCAAGCAGTCATGTACTGACAATCCTCATTGCACAAACTGTTCTGTTAGCAACTGTAGTGTATGCCGATTTGAAGGTGAGCGTCTGTTTCCATTTACCAAGGTAACAAGATTTAGATTCATTGGCACAAATAATGTCACATTTATGGAACAGTATTAACTTTGATCCATATAACACAGCTTTAGTCTGAGAGAATTTCCAGATGAAAACCAGACAGTCTGTGGGAGACAAATAACAACTGAAGAAGACTTAGAAAAGGGAAGCCAAGAAAGGGATTTGACATTCCGCTCTTGATGAGTAATCTATGTCCATGAAGACATATTATTATTTTAATGTTGAAATATTAGCCAGTGATGTGCCTTCTGGAAACAAACAGTGTGTAAAAATGAATGGCAAAGTCAGTGAAAAAAGCTTGCAAGAGACCAATTGCTTATATAAGTGAAGCTACAAATATTTTACTACATTAAAAATACTTCTACTACTATAAACAAGGGCCACATTAAACCCCCGTCTGACCTCTTACAATATACAGTTCCTACAGTTGCCAGCAACATGTTATGTTACTATCTCGATTATCCTAAAGGGAACCTTTATTTCTTTGACATTTCTGGATTCTATACAGCATACTAGTTCCAGGGATGTTATATCATTTACAGCAAAGCAAGGTAATTATAAGCACTCCAACCAGAATGGTAATTGAAAGTGAAGTGTCAGAGCTTATGGCTGCCTCCAGAAGCATTCTCAGGGACAGGTATTTAAATAGAACCATTTATCTAAAAATATACCTTTTAATGTTATATTTACCTAATGGTGGCCTTTGGGTATGTTGGGTAAAGCATGATTCAGTGTCCAGCACTCTTGCCTTTGCAGTGCTAGATTACAGGTTTGAATCCCAGCAAGAACACTATCTGCATGGAATGCATATGTTCTCCCTGTGTCTGCGTGGATTTCCTCCAGGTACTCCAGTTTTCTCCCACACTTCAAAAAACATGCAGTTAGGTCAATCGTCTTTCTCTCAAAAAATGTCTTGAATATTAGATTGTGAGCCCCTTTAAGGGACAGCTTGTGACATGACGATGGACTTTGTTAAGCAGTGGATAATATGTCAGCGCTAAATAAATACGGGTAAAAATAATTATAATAAAAGCTGAAGGCTAAACAAAAAGTTACCTGTATGGCAACCCCAGTTGGGACTATGGGCCACTGATGTAATATTGATGTAATCTAAAATGCATGAAGCAAATGAGAAATGTTTAGATCACCATCCAGCTAGTAATAAAACCTTACATTTTTATATAAAGTGGGTCATACTGAGAGGGAAGAGCAAGCCAAGGTAAGGTTCCAGTTTAGAAAGAAATGAACTGTTATCTTTACAGAAGTGTACACATTAAGGATTATATCCAGAGAGGTCAGAAAACCAAGACTTGGTCATGTAGTTTGTAGAGAATAGCCAACTGGAAAAGTGTATAGAGACTCTAAATAATGATGACCATGCATTTGGATTCCTGAGGACAATTTAAATACCAATATTGTCTATGGCATCTTTTTGGATGATTTTAATGACTAAGCTATAAAACAAAAAAAAGCTATTCCTGCTTTTAATGTGTATTAAACAGAGTAAACATACTGGTTATGTTATCTAAGTATTTGCTTCTCATGTAATGGACCATACAACCTAAAGAGTACCAAAATAAATAAATGCAACAGATGTGTTTCTATCCCCTTTTTAGGTTTTTACAGATATTGTATGCATAATAGGTATACTATATATACTTAAATATAAACTGATCCAAATATAAGCCAAGGTGCATACTGCTACCTTAAAAAAAGTACATTGACATAAGTCTTCTTGGAGTACAGAATACAGTTGTCACTATTAACATTCAAAGCTACAGTAATTAAACGAAATTAATGTGAATAAATACATCCATGGTGTTTTATTTTTAAAACATTTATAACATACACACTTATTTACAAATGCATATAAGTATATAGGAATCTAAAAACACAGTCAGAAAACACAGTGGAATGTACCAGATAAAAGCCTACCAACTGATCAAGCAACTAATTACTTTGATATCTCATTTTTAAGTGCGTGTGTTAATGTGTATGCATTTTCTTTCTTTTTTTAGTAAATTTTAATTATATATTTTATTTCATGAGATGATTTGCATTTCGGGTACGTGATACTATGCCTGGAGCAGAACATTTAGCTAATGGGTGTTTATAGTTCAGCACTTTATTTTCTAGAGAACACAAATGATAGTTTTAGGAACAGCCATACAACACACTCTAAAGCTCAATCAGCTTTAAAGCAAGGCTAACCTGTACA
This sequence comes from Pyxicephalus adspersus, assembly GCF_032062135.1. Lineage (NCBI taxonomy): Eukaryota > Metazoa > Chordata > Amphibia > Anura > Pyxicephalidae > Pyxicephalus > Pyxicephalus adspersus. Next base: position 51,552,905 of record NC_092864.1, on the reverse strand, counting down.
TTATTTCTTTGCAAAAAATATGCCTGAAATGCAGATTATTACTTTTGTTTTGACTGCTGTTTAAAAAAATGTAAATGGGATAAATAACTTAGAATACCACATCAGCTGTCTATATTCTTTTCTTCTACATTGTAATTGATTCTAAACTGTACAAAGTTTCTAGCTAACATCAGCCACTTGTCTCCCACTCAGTTTATAAAATATTGATCTTTGGCTTTTCTTTTGAGCTGTACCTACGTAGTTCACGCTTTTGACTTGCTAGTATAAATGGTGAATAGGTCTTTTATCAGTCACTGTGAATGCTAAAAAAGATGAAAAGACCAGCGAAGGTAAAATTATGTACACCACAAGCACCAACAATGCAAAATGCAAGTGTTTGCTCTTTCCAAAGATATTACATAATATAAAGGCATCATCAGTGATATAAGGCTCTAACGTGTTTGTGCCATCTAAATAAGAAATAGTTTTAGGAATGTTATTAGTTTTCTCCTGTGCTGCTCTTCAGAATTTATCCACAGCTATGTGTGAGTTTAAAGAAAAATATACCACTTCTTGCTGACTTAAATTTACAATGTAAAGCTTACCTGGTCTTTTAATGTGCAGAGCCTGCCATGATCTTAGCTTTACTATCTAATGAGTGAAGACCTGGGACACACACACATAGACTTTTTAGTCTATGATGGCCTTAGTGGTTGTTTCTGGGGTTCCTCCAGAGGTTACTACAGTCAAGGGTTCATCATTTGTGTCTGTTTGGTCTTCCTTTTGATGGTGCCTGTATAGTCCCCGGAACAACATTATTTAGCAGAGCCAGTTGCATGACACCAATGGTCTTTCCAGGTATCTGTAAAGTGGCATTCTGACAGCCAATGTTAAGGAAATTTTTCTCTTTTGACCTCAGTGGTTCCCTAAGATTTGATATTTGTTTCAATAGTTCCTCTTGGGTAAAAATGTTGAGAAAGGTGGCACTAAGAAATTAACCCTTGGAACCTGCACATTTTAGTACAAGTTAGCAATGGCAAGATTTTTAAATAATCATATGTTTCCTTTAAACAATAGTTTTTTTTTTTTAAGTGGACCTATTATGACATTTTTAACATTAAATAATAGGGCGAATAACCTCTGTTTTCCATATTTTCAGCCTGAGCAGTGCAAGATCGGGTGACATAAGAAGAACCCAGAGGAAGATGGACAAAAATGGCAGTGCCTGCTTGTTCCTCCACGATGGAACTAAAAAAGAAGCCAGGACAGTGCAGGATCGAATGGACTCCGGCTGTGAATGGATCAAGGGCTCTACGAAAGTAAGGTGTAATTTTTTTTTAATTTTTAAGTTCTGCTTTAATGGTTTAACAAAAATTTAGTTAGACTACAATACACAAAGATGTATTTTTGTTTCCTCCAAAAGGCACCGCAAATGTTAACAGGAGCGTTTTGCAAATACCCCAGATAATTGGAAGATATCTTTCCTTTGCTAATTGCACAGAGTTTTGACATTTTCCAATTGGACTCAGAGTATAAATGCGGTTATCTAAGATAAAACTTGTAAGTATGGAAAAAATCAATTAGCCTTAGCAAATAACCTATTAGTGCGTGAGAAAGTTGTATTCAGTGTAGAAGAAATATCAAGTGAGAGGTTATCATTTTGTGTAACTGAAGTTTGATAGATATATTGTCTTTTTTCTATGGCTGTGTGGAAGTCAATGCCTTATGATTATTATTATTATAACAATTGAATACATGGAGCTAATTACATGTGTTCTGGGCTTTTCATTATTCCGCACAACAACTTATTCATTACCAATATTAATTTATTCAGACCCAGGAAGTAACAATTGACGACAGATCAATTAATCCTTTCATGCTCGAGGATATAGCAGTTGATTGTATGCAATTCTGGAAAGGAGTGATTTCAGTGCAGCAGAGAATCAATGAGTTCTAATAGAAAATTTGCTTTGATATACGTTCATCCCTAATGTATTTTATGCTAAATGCTGCACAGTCATTATACTTTAGAATTTATTTATTTTTTGTAATACCAATTAGATTAGCTGAACCTAAAAAAAGGAAGGTTTTTTGTTCAAACTATTCATTTCACTGAAAAAAAATGAAGTGATTAAAGGAAAACAGTTATGTAAGAAGCATATAGTCTGCCATTGCCAGCCTTTCTTTCTGCATGTGTTAGTTGTCTTTATGGTGCTCTTGCTTCAATATAAATAAAATCCTATAGATAAAAGCCATTCAGCTAACATTTTCCAAGGGCTGGTCTAAAACCTTTTTTCTCTCACAACAGAATTACAAATTATTTAAGCCACAACCCTTATGCACAATATTTATGTACCTAGTAGCAGAAATAAGGGAATTTTTTTTTTTACAGTTGATGATACTGACATTAAGAAATAGAATACACTCAGCCATGGAGCAGTCCTATTCATTTGTATTGAATTATTTGTATGTGTGTGCTTATTAGGAAGATTGTATTATTGTGACAATGCTCTGTTCCTGCCCTTCTGTTATGGTCATGCATTGCCACTCTGTCACATGAGATTTTAATGGAGCATAAAAATATTAGTTTTAGCACACATTATGCAGGCATGACCCACTATTGTCATCTTAAGGCAACCTGTTCTGAGTAATGACGTGTAGCCTTCTCTGGAAGATGTGTATACAGTAGTAGGAAGCTGTAAATTGACTGCTGAAAATTAGCACCGAAGTGTACATGATGTGTAAATGATGAAAAAAAGAATTTTAGTTGAAAAAGGAACCATATATATACTCCAGTACAAACCATTTTTTAGGCCTCAAAATAAATGGCAATAAAAAGCATCTGTATACTCATGTCACAGCAGTAAATGGCACACACTATCAAACTCTTTAGTTTAATATTGGAGAAATTGTTACACACTTTAAATGGGGGAATATTGCGATCTATTGGAAGGCAATTAACCATGCATCATTTAAGTGACCTATCAAAACTAATTTAAAAGTACAAAATACTTCAACCTGTAAAAATTGGGGAAACGATATAC
>NC_092864.1:51545565-51546976 GCF_032062135.1 Pyxicephalus adspersus | reverse complement strand
AAAAAGGCATTTTATTGTTAGTCATGCTTAGAAACAGTTTTTGTATTCAGGCATAACTAAGGATCATTCAGCTTTTTTTAAATATATTTCAGCTTTTAAGCTTTTTTTTTTTAAATGAACGGTCCTCAAGAAACCACTGAACTATTTGTATACATGTAGTAGGTAAGACTTTCTTTCAGTGTGCCTATAGCATGTATTAGTTTGAGTTTAAATAAATGTCTGTCAATCTGCAAGTAAATATAGCAGACAAGTAGCAATTAGACCACAGTATGTGCTGTAGCCTAACAAATGGACACCCAGCATTTTCATTGTGCAATAGTGTTTAAATGAACATTTGTAGAATTCTTTTTTTATTCTCAAATTAAGGGTTTAAAAAGTCTCTTTTTTTATTGTCCTTTTTCTTTTCATTTCCATTTTTCCACATGTACTTTATGTCTATTTATTGGATCTAAGAGATTTTTATAGAGGTAGTGCATCCCTTTGCATTTTTATGTCCTAAGTAATGCCAACAATGGATTTTGGCAAGGACAATGATATGTGTGTGAGGAAGTGAGGAGTACCTCCTTAAACACTAGAACAATGGTGTGAACAGGATAGGTGGGCATGAGGAGCTTTTGAACCCTATTCCAGGCGTTGCTATATAACCTGGCAGTCATGAAGAATTTGCTTAGGGATCAGAGCTCAGGTTTAATTATAAAAAAATACACTACCAACAGGAAGCTACTGTTTGCTGAGTTAATTATCAAGGTTGCCGCACATTTTTTTTAATATAGCCATCAGTACTTTTCCATATTTGCCCAAATAAGAAAAGTGAAAATTAAACCTGAAGTTCATGGTCATTCTATGCAATGAATAAAGAAGAAAATTTGGTAAAAAGCAATTTTATATACAGATGGATTCCAAGGATGCCTTTTCCACCTTGTTCAAATTTCCAAGCTAGTACGTTCCTAGTGAAAAATCAGGCATGGTTTTCACAAACAGACTTAACATAAGATTTGTATGGGCTCCTTAAAAGAATTTCAGCATTGTGTGTGTCTAGCTTGAACAATTCAGTAAAAAAAAATGCTAAAAGTCTTTATGTAATTTCCTATAAACCTGCCACACCAACGATTAGGCAGCTGCTGGAAAACGTGATATAATGCAGAAGTTTTTAGCCAGTTATTTTAACTTCAAGCGGGAAAAGGTTCAAGAATTTTGACATTCCTATTCTAACTCCCTAATGACTTGACCTTATCCATACCAAGGGTGGAAACTAACAACTAAGTAACTACAGTCATAACAAATAAACATTTTTTCATAGTAGGAATTATTTCATGACTAGTTTATCAACCAGACAAAATGATCTAACACAACACCAGGCAAAACTTTGATCAGCCATAAGATTTAATTTGGGAAATGTCATTACTTCATT
>NC_092864.1:51513452-51545182 GCF_032062135.1 Pyxicephalus adspersus | reverse complement strand
CACAGCTAATGCCCCTCGCTCATTTCCCCTCCCGCCCTCTCCATGGAACAGAATGGCGCTGTATGTACAGCACTTGTTCTTTCATTTGTCTCTCTGGTCGCTGGAAACGATCTGCAATAGTAATTGAACGTGTGTACGCAGCCTAACCCCAGCATGTTTATCTTCTCTGGTAATGTGCTTTTGAAAGTTGCTGCACATCTAAAGGAATAATAGGGGGAGTTGCTTCTGAGACCCATAATGTGATTATAGTAGACATATCTTTCCATTTAGAGTTCTCTCTTAAGGAAGTAAATTGGTATGCTTTATTTCAGTACCTGCAGAACAAATGCAAATGATGACCTACAATAAAATTAGCTACTTCTATGTAGTTGAGAAACTAGAGTTCACTTTAAGATCTACATAAAACCGACCTTTATGTATTTGTCATAATAAATTGCACCTTTGGTAGATGAAATAGTCACTTCTTGTTTATTTCAGTAGTGTTGGTGTAGTGGTACATAATGGGCCACTGAACGAAGAAATAACAGTAGCCCCTGCTTCATTTTAGCTATGCAGCCTGAGATGTATTTTATCGGCACCCCCAGAACACACTATGAGGCTGTGCACAGCTGAAGGGGATTTTAGAGGCAGAATAGTGTCCTGCACAGTCATTGAGTGCTGGGACTTTATAGTCTCTCTGACCCCAGTCACCAGTGCAAATTGTAGCTTTAAGCTGGTTTGTTTCTGGCTGATTGTAAGTTTATGCTGCCTGGACCGACCTTTTGTCTGTGCCCCTGACTCTGCTTGTGTCTTGCCCTTGTGTACCTTGTCTGGTGGAGGCTTACCTATGAATGACCTCTTGCTCTGTATTCTGGACTTGTCTCTTTGGGAATCTTGGTACTGAGGCTCCTATCCTCTGCCAGCTCTTCCCCAGACACTTCCCCCTTGTGCACTGAGGTCAACTGTATGCTTGGAAATGCAATCAGTCCCCCAAGGCTGAGCAGGGGCTTGCTATGGATGAAGAGTGTGGCGTTAGATTGGGGGACTGGTGTCTGGTGAGTAGTGTTGCTGGACCAGGGCCTTACAGTATAGAATTACAAGTATATACATTTTTCAATTCACTATCAGACACGTGTCTGCATTTAATGTACACAAATCTTGTTGATTTTCTACATGAAAAAGAAATACTTGGTGTTGGCTAACAGATTTTTTCCAAGAGGTTGTGGTGGTTCCAACAGTCACCAGTTGTTATCACTCTTTAGGCAAACTCTGCACAGCTGATAAATTATTATAAGCAAAACCAAATCTTGTATTATAACACATAGGTTTTGGGCCATGTATGGCCACACAATAGGTTGATTTACTAAATAAGTAGGGAATCTTAACTTTGCACAGTAAACATTTCTGGTTGCCTTTGGTCGTTGGTAGCCTTTATTTCCAATGGTGTTGATCGGAGGATATATATTGTGTTCACTCTTACCTTGCAGTTGATTTACCAGGGCATTCTTCACACAAGAGGTAGTAACAGTGATTCACAGGCAGCTCCAACCACCGTATACTCATTTAACATAACCAAGTGTTTTTGCTGTTTGGATATCCATACTGTGAGTGGTAGTAAACTGTTCTCTCTTTAAATATTCTCTGGGCAGCCTTTAAAAAATAGTATTGACAGCAGTAACTGCAACACAACCTCACCACGGTGCAAATGCAAATATGTAAGTTTTTGTACTTGCAAAAGGATCTAAATTTTTGTCCAGCCAACTTGACCACACAGCAGACAAAATTTGTGACCTGGCCTTTCTTCCCTGGAGTTTATCAATACAGTTAAAACCTCCTTTCCTTCAGCAGGTGCCTGGGCAGTAATACATTATTTATTTGCTCTCCTCTGCAATCAGAATGTTCCTTTCCAGCTCAGGTGCATTGCAAAAACTGTTTCTACTCCTCCCTCTCCCATTCTTAGTGCATCTATACATGATATATGCACGAAGCAAAATCAGGCACCTACACTAGTTACATGTAAAAATACATTTCATAACTTTTAATGAACACATTACTAAAATGTTCATGAAATATCTGCCAATATTAGAGCAATGTCCAACACAAAATGTACCAAGCAACATCAAATGACTAAATATTAAATATATCTGTTGAAAATATTGGTTAGTGGGCATTTTATTTTTTTAAATATATATAACTTTCTGCATGTTTTATTTATTATTCTGCATTTGTTTCATTTAGACAAATGCAATTAAAAATGCTTGTGCTGAAAATTTATAAAAATGTGCTACAGTTTACTTGTTAATTAAAGCTTAACTCTAGGCTATATACTAAAATAAAAACACAATATAATTCAATTTTCTAATTACTAACAAAGTATCTTTACATACAGTTACTGTAACTGCTTAATATTATTTGATATTAGCTTCCTGTGAGCATCTAATGCAGAACTTTCATGAAAAAAAATACCTTCACTGGTGAAAAGACCTCGACCCTTAACACAAACTGAGGACAGTTTGTGTTAGTCCCTCGTCATTTTGGCTTCTCTCTTCTTTCTTGTGTGGACAGAACAGTGGGTGCATCCATCTAAAAAAAAAAATAGCTACCTTTTTCCATAATGTTAAAATTGTCATGCCGCTTTAAAGGAAAACCACAGCTTGGCATAACATACACTAAAGAACATTTATTTGAGCAAAGACCACATTTTTTTGGGGAAAGATCACATTTCCTTGGTTGCAATCATTTTACCTGTTAACCTAAGTCTTGCAGCTTTATTAAGAATTAAAAGCTTATTTTCTTCTTTCTGTATATCAAAGAAATAGTGTCACGATGGAAAGCTGATTTCAGCTCACTTCTGGTTGGTGCAGGCTCCCAAGCAATGTAAAAATTATTAAATAAACCATTTCAGATATTTTTTTTTTTAATTCTGTACCTAGAAGTAATGGTATGTGCTGCTGCACCTTTATCCTCCAAACGGAAGGCTGGTGCGTGATAGAGAACAAGTATTGATTTCCTGCGGTGAATCAAAGGTCCCTTTAACCTAACCATGAAGGATGTTCAGACTGGCAGTAAGGTTGCAGTGTGTTTACCACCTCCACTGAACCATTGCTTCAAGGGAGACGTTACGTGTAGCACCTACCCACGGCAGGACAATGGAAAATGAATGAGGCATCAATAAGTAGTTCAGTACCTCTTACTGCTGCCCAATGTCAAACACTGGTTCTTTAGGAAACAGATGCAGTGTATGTGACTAACAAAGTGCCAGATGCCAGGAGCCACACAGAATTGCTGGCTCCCACCATAGGTCCGAACCTGCTAAAAGATGTATTGATTACAGAACAACTGAACAGATATTTTCAGGCCTAACATCCTAGATTTAAAGGACTGTCTATGCCAGGAGTGGCCACACTTTTTGCGAGCTACTTTTAAAATGACCAGGTCAAAATGATCTACCAACAATAAAAACTTGGGCTTAATAACTCCTGTGCCCGATAGAGTTCAGTTTGAAAGGCAGGACTCCGGGATCTACTCGCGTTGCCTTTGTGATCTACCGGTAGATCGCCATCCACCAGCTGGGCACCCCTGGTCTATGCCCATGATAATGTGAATAGGTATATTGGTGGGTGCACTAGGAAGCCAGCACGATTTTGAATATAACTGAGAAAGAACAACTTGGCAACATTATCACACTTTTATTATGCTTGCAAAGCACAGTATTCCAAAGGGTCCTGTCCAGGTTACTATGAAGATCACATAAGAGATATACACACTTGAAAAGTCACACAAGCTCAAATACATTCATTAAAAAGACGACTTGTGTATCTCTAGTGGCCTCGACAATGACAGTCTAAACTATTATGCTTTAAAAGTTTGATTTCGGACCCACTGGGGTGATTGTCACAGGTACGCATTTTACACATGCTGATACAGCAAATGTGTCAGCTAAGGTTATAGCTGAAGTCAGGCAGGGTTGCATTTACAAATAGCTTGTGAGAAGAGAACATTAAGCGGTACACAGAAACAGTGGGAATCCTGCAACAGCAGAACAGTAATTTAAAGACAGCAACATCTGTACTATAGAAAGTGTGAACCTGCTTGCTTCCTACTGTGGGAAAAAGGCTTGTCTTTCAGCTCGCTAAAAAGAGGAAGCTATGGATAAGCAATACATATATTTTTTTTATCCTATTTTCAAAACTCAGGAGGAAACAAAATATGAACCCTTCAAATCCAATACAGTAAAGTATTGTATTTGAGATAAAGGATATTTTTATAAGTATTAAGGAAATCAGTGTATCAATTTTGTTAAGCATCATCTGAAACTGAGAGGCAACATTTATACACAAATAAAGTCAGTATTCTGTATAATATAGCACTGCACTGTAAAGTATAACTAATTAGTATTCTGCATCTATATGAACAGCTAATGAGCGAGAGATTTCTACTTCTGTTCATTTTAATCTATGTAGCAAGGGAAAAGCAGCAGGGAGATGATCTGTATAAGTCATGTACGTGTAAAGGCCACTGTATAGGATTATGAAATGTATGGGCCAATATCTTGGTGCAGGAAGTAAATGTTTTTTCAAGTTAATGCCTGCACAGAGGGCACTGGACTTGGTTTGTTAAGTAAGTTCCATGATCTTTCCAGGTCAGCCAATCTTAACTAGGGTTCCTCCAGACATTGTCAGGGGTCCCTTGAGCCGATTGATCTCCCGTAAGATGATGCCTGTATAGTTTGAGGGCCAAAACCACTTGACAGAGCCAGCTGCATGGAACCAAGGACCTTTTTACCTGTCTGTAATATATGCAGGGCATTCTTTCCACTGATATGCAATGCAAATGTGCTGCCAAGGTGAGTTTAGGTGAGTATAAGTAAGAGGGGTAGCTGAGGCTTTGGCCAAGAATGGGCAAGTTAAAAGTGCATGATTAGTTATATCCAGCTCAACGCATTTTGTAGTAATTGACCTGCTTCTTCAACGGAGGATTCTAAACTACAATATACATACATTACTGTACATGGATAATATACATACATAAAGTACATGTATAATGCCACTTAAAACTTACTGTAATACAGGCTTCTCAACTATCAGCATGTCTCATATAGCAGATGATTCAAGACAACTAATGGAGTGAGGGAACCCAAGCAGACCAAAAAGCAAATAAGATGCCCCCTCTGACCAATCTATAAATATCTGCAACATACAAATTTATCTTAGTTAGGGACCAAAATACAAGCTCCATATTTCAAATGTATTGTTCTTTTAAATCCACAAGAACATGTGCAAAGATGGGTCTTTGCAGCCAAATGAGGCCGTACAGTATGTACATGACATGAATATGTGTGCTTGACTGCTATTATTTTTTTAAGAGTATCCCAGCACACAGCAATACAATGATGAATAGTAACTGTACTCCTAGTGTAAACCATGAAATTGTACACCTTTTTTAGGGTTTTTCATGGCACAACGAGGACAGTTTTTGCTAAAGTTATCACTAGGCATCTTGTACTAGCAGCTATTAAGAAAACACTCTCACACTAATCTGGCAAGCTTTTACACTTGATAGATTCACTTTAAACAAGTTCCTTCACTATAAACCCTGCTGCATTACAAAGAATAGTATTAACCTTTGCATATATTTATTATTGCTTTTTGTGTTTTCTATGACACATGTAAATGAGATCCACTACTGTAAATAGCAGGATACAGTTTGCAGCCAAGAATGAGATATCCTGGTAAGTTATTTTTGGTTGTTTATAAAAGTGGTTCTGTAGAATTTAACAGATTGCTACATTGCTAATTATCCTTGATGGTTGTAAACAAGTATAATAATGTAGAAGTAACTCAGTATGGTTATTTGTCAGCATTGCTGCATGAGTAAGTGAAACACAATTATGCTTCTATTGAACTGTAAAATAAAAGAAAGTTGTTTTTCTTCAAATTAAAAAAAGTTATTTTTAATCTATTTTATAACAGTGCTATCATATTACATTAATCACCAATGAATATTTGTTTTAGCTGTTGCCTGATAAATCCCTTTTATTGCTGTGGAATAAAATATAAAATGTTTATTTGCTTAGTTTTGGATAGACCGGGTTCAATGCAAGCTCTAATTTTGTCTCTCAGGTAAAGAAGCAATAAAAATCAATTTTTTTTTAGCTATCCCACTGAATATAAATGTCAGGTGGCAATCTTCTGCTGACCCCAATGTAAAAGGCCATTTTCAGTTAATGATTCTCTTTTCTGAGCATTAGTTATTTTGTTGTATAGAGAAGATTTTAAAACATTATGGAAAATGACCTTCTCTGCTGTCAAATAACCACATACATAATCCTTTTAATTATCACTATAACTAAGGGACAAAACTACTGTATCTAGAGCTGTAGATATAGTACATAGGGGATTACCTGAGACCGCGGTAAACAGGTTGAGACAAACTAATCTAGATTATCAGTCTAGTCCTGCAATACATACCATCCTAATAAATTCTATTCATGAAAGCTTCTTTGGCTATGGTTACAGCCAAATTTAGGCTCATTGCCATCCAGCTACCAGATTTTCTTATCTTCTTCCTAAACAGTGTAACGGTTTCTATTTGTAAATCATTACACCTCTGCAGAAATGTACAGCATGCTCCTGGGACTGATGTGCATTATGCCTGTGCTATTCAGCTGTGCAGTCAAGCATGCCCTGACATTGCCATATAAAGGCGAACAAGAATGACTAATGTATTATTTATTTCTTTGCTTTATATTTTTGTCATTTCAATCCTTCCTCTTGTAACAAACTATTTTCCTTATCTTCTACCCCAGGCAACACTTGAGCTCAGACCCCAGTGTGCACATGCTAATCTTATTTGTGAAGGTAACACGTCACACATTCAGAAGTCCTGTTGACAAAATATACATCTGTTGTCAAAGGCTTTCAACAGTTCCATATAAGCTAGGGAGTCATGAGTATATCCCAACCAGCCTTAAAAAAGGAATAAAATAAAAATAATGAGTGAGTAAAAGACTGATATACTTGTGTAGCATACCTGATTGTCAATAAGTTCTGCTGTTGTAGAGGGATCACATACCTGAATTAAGTGGTGTATTTTTAAATCTGTCAGAACATCTGCTTGAAGAGGTTTTTTTTTATTTTTAATTTTTTTATTAAGGGGTAGAAACTATGAATTAGGGGGTAGGTAAGTGGTAAAGGTAAAATGAAGAAAAATGGAAATGTGTTGTTCCAGTGTAGCATATATGTCGTACTGTCAGGCTCAGTACCTGCCCTTAGTCAGATAGAAATGGGGGACACACACAGCTGCAATTCCTGGGGTGTGCACATCCATGGGGGGGGTATGCATTCAATGACAAAGCCAGGGGAGGAGGGGCTCCTTAAAGCACCAGGGTTATTTTTGGCCTTAGTAAAGGTGGTGGATGGTGCTGTGACTTTTCACCAGCTAACTTTCTATTTTGCATTGTGCAGTACTGCTAATTAGCCCTGGCTATTTTTCTGGACCTGGATTATGCTTGTCTGCTGCCTGCCCTGATTACTTATCTGGACCTGGAGTATGTTTGCCTGCTGCCATCTCTGCCTTTTCCCATTGTATCTGTCTCTGAACCAAAGCCTTTCCATCCTACCTTCTCAGATAGCGTGATCCTGAGGGTTGCAGCCTGCAAAACCTTGCAGCAAAGAGCCCAGCAGCCTATAGGGTTAGCAGTTCAACGTCTATTGCAGGATGGTCCTTAAAGACCAGGTGTTGCTTAGACTTTGCACCACAGGTGATCCAGCAATATCTTCCTGAGAAGATCCTAACCATCATTTGTACACAACAGCAGTTCACTAAATAAAGAGGACACTGGGGGTCCCTGCAGGACAGATCCTAGTAGGGAAGGGGTATGCTGCCTAATAGATGCAATCAAAAAAAGTCAGCAAATTATTAGTAAGGTCAAATTTTCAAATTCCCATATTCCTGTATTCCTGTATTGTCTGTCAGTGCCAGAAGCAAACTGATGATCCATTTATACCAGTCATGTAAGCCAAAAGAAACATCTCTTCTCAGTAAATCCCAGCTCTGAAATGTTCAGCTTGCTGGGACAGATATATTTTTTAATTAGGTAAATTTTTACTTATCCAGAAAGGAAAGCGTTAAATTTTTGGGCCAGATTAAATATAGAGATCCAAGGCTATAAGGGGACACTTTTTTGGCACTGAAACAACTACAAGTGTGTAAAGTGGTACTACTGATAAACACCACATTTTCACATGAATAAATAGAGCCAATGTTAGCATTAACACGTCACATGTCCTTCATAAAACAAAATGTATCTGTTTTTTGTTATAAATATAATTGCTTGTTCATCATAGAATTTACAGCCCAGGCAGATGTTACATATCTGGATACCAGGTGCATTTTTAGTATGTGATGTCATCAGAAAGTGCAGTATTTCACGACCGGCTAAAAAGATCATTGGTATCTGTTAAACTGACATGAAAGGCACAAACTGCTCAAGAAACCCCAAGAATGTTTTGGACGAATGCTGGGGTTCCACAGATCACTGATTGAGAAACACTGATCAATTATTTTCAAAGGAAGGTCAAGCAGACCTGTGTTCAGACCCCATGGTATAGTTGCCTAAAATGATTATTAGTAAACTTTTACAACAGCAGGAATAAAGAGGGGAAACAAAAACCAGAAGGTGCCCCATTGCATTCCTCTTATTTTTAAAAACAACAATCCGCTAGTCTCTTAGTGATCTGACAGGATTGATCACTACATAACAGCTTAAGATAAAAGGAAGCAGGTTTTGCTTTTGTAATGCTTGCACGTACCTTCTTATGTTAATATTGTATATAATTACAAACTTTGTAGAGAAATAGGCTTTCTCAAAACTTTCATTTACATTTAGCATAAATAAAGCTCTAGGCCCATTTTAAATAATAGCATTTGCTTTCTCACATTTTACTATATCAGTATTTGTTTATCATGCTGAGAAAAATGTTCTAAAATTGCAGTGCAATTATTTTTTATGACTAACGATCTGGAATTTTGTGTCTGTTTGCTGTGTGACAATAGGAGTGTTGCTAAGAAGTGTGTTTTTTTTTTTACATCACAACACTTTATTTTGGCACTTTTCATATCTGTGATGTAAATACCAAACCAAGTACAGTAAATATCATTCTGTTATAATTTGAGGCTCTGTAATAAAAAGTTCACCAAGGATGTATTCCAAATATAAAAAGCAATAAACCAATTCATAAAAATATATTTTATAATGGCCAATAATCCAGTATTTTCTAACATTGTATTTCATGCAGCTGTGTAAATCTAGTTTAAATGGGAAAACAAATGTTTAAATCTTTTGTAGTGTAGATGGGGGACCCATTCTTATAAAAATGTTAGAGAATAGACTTAAAAGGGTATCTCACCCTTCCCTAGTAAATGTTAGTGTAAGCTGCCAATCACCTATACATTAATCCACTAATTGAAGGATAAGTCGCACATTCCATGGGGTACTACATAAGGAGTGCCTAATACACACAGGACCAAATGAGGCTCAACAAACCAATATTAGATTTAGATGCCAACTAAACTTTGTATTAAACATTTGCATTAAAGCATTTTAATATGCAAAATCTTTAGAATTACTTTTAAAATAATAGCTCATAAAATACAGACTGTGGGTTTGTCAAGCTAGTCACAATCACATTTGGCTAGCACAGTCTACCTAAATTATTATTACACAACTGTACTTTTCATGTCTTTATTAAATGAATTGTTTAAACATTCACAGTACAGGCTGGAATAGTATACGAGTAAAAAGGAGAACCTCTTTTAGAAGCAATACTTTTTGGTGGACACTTTGAACATTTGTTTGTCATAAAAATTTTCCTCGAGATCCAGCGATCCTGAATTGCTCCCAGCACAGTGTAGGTTCTTAATGAATTGTGCACATTTAACAAAAGATGGCTGTCTGCAGGTCTTAGGCACTCACTGTTGCCCCTATTCATTTTCTATGGAGCTGCCGCCAAGTAAAGCTACATGTAGCGTCTTCCCCTAGGCAGTGGTTCCCTGGCACGAGGAAGTGGTGACTGCAACCTCACCACCAGTCTGAACACAGCTGTAAGAACCTTCTTTTAAGGCAGTTGGGAGGGAGAGAGCGACACATAATAGCTGGGCTAGGAGGGGAAAAAAGTGCAACTCTAGCCCTGCTGACCAGCAGAGTTCTTCTTAACTACTCCAGACCTTCCATTATGTTCCTGCTCCCTTTAAAAAAACACTCAAATTAATAATATGTTTGTGGAGAGGACAATGTCACAGCTTTATTGATTTAAATCAACATATTATCCAACCAAATATGTGCTGGTTACAGCAATGCTATGAGCACTCAAATTATACCTTTATAAACATGTGAAAAGACCCGTCTTCATCATTGGTTCCAGATTCAACGACTCCATGTTCCCATCAGGCATAAAGCCTAACTGATGTCAGCTGGTGAGTTACAAAATAATCTCTACAATCTCGTATGAATGTTGCAGCCAGACTCATCCATCCTTGCCACCACTCATCTTCTGCTGCATCTCTTTGTAGTTCTCTTCATTGGCTTCTATTTCAGCTTAGAATCAAATTCAAGCTCCTGTGCTTTGCCTTCAAATCTCTCCACAATTCTTGTCCCACTTACCTTTCTTACCTGATACAAAAACACTCCCCTAGCCACTCTCTTTGCTCCTCCACTGACCTACTAATGACTTCCTTACTCATAACCTCATCACACGCACAGCTTCAAGACTTTTCTAGAGCTGTCCTACTCTCTACAATGGTCTTCCTTGTCCTAAGATTGCTTCTACTTTCTGCTAATTTGAAAGAGCACTCAAAAGCCATATTTTCAAATTTACCCACCCATCTTCTTCTGTCTTTAAAACCCTTACTACTTACCCACCATTCCATATCTCCCCTCCTATTGTGTGATACTTCCCCCACCTTTTAGATTGTAAGCTCCTCTGGCAGTGTCCTCCTCTCCTGCATCACTGTCTGTATTGATCTGTCATTTGCAACCTATTTGCATAGCATAGCATTGCATAATATGTTGGTGCTAAATAAATCCAGTTTATTAAGAATAATAAAGCTGGGACAACCTGTAAAAGAAAAGAAAAATGGGGTGGAGGGGTGAATGACCATAGGGGGGTGGAAAGGCATGCCAAATAGGTGGCTCCAAATAGGCGTCAGTAATTCCACCCATCCTTAGTAAACAGTTTGTTTATTTCACTTTTATTTTTTTTTCACCCTACCCTTACCTTAAAAATCCAACAATAGAATGTCCAAGGAGAGATACATGAAAATTCTCTTTATACCCTTTACATCAGGGGTGCCCAAAATGTCGATCGCAATCTACTGGTCAATCAGAAAGGTAACGCGAGTCGATCGCAAAGCCCTGCCTTACCCCTCCCTGCTGTTAACCAGCAGCCCTGCTGTACGTCTATAGGGATGCTGTGGATGTCTTTGTTTGAGAAGGCTCCTGTAACAGTGGGGAGTGGGGCAGAGAGGGCCGGAGGGCAGTCTGAGGTTAGCAGTGCTGGGCAACCAAGTCAGTTCAGGCTCAGGGTCAGGGTTCAATTACCGAGATACCTTTGTACAAATTAACAGTTCTTTTTCTTGTGCAGCACATCATTCTCCTTTGACAGGCAAACTGTAGCTTTCCTATCACTATAGTCTTGTAGTGCAATGTCCTGCCATTCAATGTCTCATTAGCTTTAGTCAACTTCTGTGTCATACTCTGTGTGTATATATATATATATATATATATATATATATATATATAAATAAATATATGTTTAACTTTTTTATTGTTGGGGGATCATGTAAACCAAATAAGTGTGGGCACCTCTGCTTTACATGTTTCCAGCAGTCAAGGCTGCCTTTCCTAAAGGTCAAGGGGTTCCATTCCAGATTTGAAATGTTCTTATGTTAAGCATCCTGTTCCTAATTCATTCAAGTGTGTTTGTTGCGTTATCTTTGTGTCAGATAACAGAGGTCTACTTTGACAATCTTCAGTTTCGAATTAAGCAACCCCAAGCTGATGATGGTCCCTTCACCATGGTTTACAGTTTCTTTTGTTTTTTTTTTTTGCTCCAAAGACTTCTTTAGGTCTTTTGAGTTAAACTATGGGACCTTTTACCTAAAAATGTCACAAGCTGCATTGTTGTATAAAAACTTTGCTGGGAACTGGTTACCAACGTGAGAAGAGCACCATATTTTCTTTCTGTAAACTAGTAAATATCAAGAACTTAGAACTGCTTTTGTAATCTTTCCCAGCTTTATGTAAGTCCTTTCTTGTGCCAAGAATCTTTATTGATTGTACAACTTATTTAACAATGATATGACAGTGTAATGTAACAATTTATTTATTATGTCACTGTAGATAAAGATCAGACCATATTACACAACAAAAACTTTACAATTATAATTAGCAATGAGGAAAGCCTCATTTTATATATTTTTCAACAATAATGGCTGTTATAACTGTCACTATAAAAAAAACATACTTTATGTTTAGGAGCAGTTCTAATTATTTTTTCACAGTCTCTTTATTGTTTTGTTTGTTTAGCATACTGTAATATAGCATACATATTTGGTTAACAATTTGCAGCCATGAGATGCATTTACTATTAGCAAAGCATTAGTGTGTTTATGATAATGTAAACGTCAGTATAAATGTTTTACTCTATATAAATGTATAGTTTTTATTTGTGTGTATTTTATTTGTTTCTTTTCATGCTGCTGCATTAAAAAATGTACAAATATTTCAAGAAAACCTGCATTTCATGTGTAAATAACTTTAGTGCTTTGTAGCAGAATCATAACTGTTGCATATGAAATCAGCGTCATTATAAGTTATTCACTATTTTATAACAGACTGTAAAAATGCTGATTATTTGATTGTTAATAAAAACCTGTTCCTTTCCATGCTCATACTGGGAAAATAGAAGAAAGGGTGAAGGAGTTAGCTGGGACTAATTAGGGTTAAAGCAGACCTAAACATCAGACTTAAAATTATATAATCTATTCTGACTTGCTTGCATTGGAATGTCAGTCACTGTAGTGGTACTGGCTGCGTCAGCTTGGAAATATGAAAAACACAACATCCAATGTATGTATGGAAGCGGCCATCTTGTGTGTGGCACTGTTGGCCTTGCCATCCTCGCCTTACCATCTCTGCCCACTCTCTCTCATAGGTTAGTCTGTTCATTATCCTTTGTCAGGCAAGCATTGACTTTTGGTTCTGAGGTAGCATGAAGGGGCAGTTTGCCATCTCCATTGACTTAATTTGGTGCTACCTGAAAATACTGTGCAAGCATTTCTTGCAAGCAGCTTTAAACTTTTTTTTATGCTTGGAAAATGTCCAAAATTAAAAAAAAATTGGGGGGGGGGGGGGAACAGTGTGGGCTCCCTCTGATAATAAAGACAGACCCTTTAAAAGCCTTAGGACCTCCTGGGATAGGAAATAAGGCAGCAAGTGTTTTTGTGTGTCACCACTTTTGTCCATAAAATATCCTCGGGAATCTTGCTTACCAAAGAGGGCAAAAAGCACCACAGAGAAGCAGTCTCTTAGCAAAAACCAGACCCCTGCCTGCCTCCAATAGTAGCAAGGCCCTTAGTTGGGGGAGGGTCTCTTTCGAACATGATGACCCCTGTGTTGTGGGAATTTGCAGACAAGAAACTTATTGGAATCTGGACTCTCCTTTTTAGGGGCCCCCAGGTATAGGGACCCCCAGATATCTGCTCCCTCACCCTGGAGATTTAGTACAGAGGTGCATAGTACCCCTTACACAAGGGGTCGGCAAGCTCTGGTCTTTAGGCCAGATACGGCCTAGCCGGTAGTTCGTTCTGTCCTAACGGCTCCTGGCGTTAGGAACTACCGGAGCCGGAGCTCCAGTGCCGCATGCTTGCTGTTGCTCCCCTTTTTACTGCGATGGCGTTGATACTTCCGCCCGCCGCTGTGGTAAAATAGGGAAAGCTCCCTGAAGGGAAATCCATCTTCTCAGCAATGCATACCCTGGTGGTGGGTGGAGCCATTAGGGCAGGACTCAGAGTCCGGCCTAGTGTGCTCCCACCCACACCTGAAATAGCCTATTGGCCATGAAAGTTTGCCGATCCCTACCTATTCCAATAATAGGTTAAAGCCTACTAACCATACAACAGGAAAAAAATCCTTATTTACTCTTATTTCATCCAATGCATACCCTTCAGGATTCAGCAATAAGTTTAAAACTGGAGCCCATGAACATTCATCCAGTGCTGCCTCTCCCTATTGCAGAATGATAGACATACAGTATATGCTGGTTTGCGCTGCTGGTTGTGTGGGTCATAAGTAATTACTTTTTATAGTCCAGGTCAGCTCTAACTATCCGTTAACAAGGATTTAAATGGTAACAACCAAATCTAAAAAAAAAAAAAAAAAAAGGGGTCCCATATACTTAGGACCCTCTTTTTAAATGATTTCCCCTGAAATCCGCTAACAGATGATTATATTTTTTCTTAGGGGCAAGTGTTCAATTCCTATTGAAAATCCTAATGACTCATTCTGCCATCTAGTGGCCATTCTCAAAAGTGCACAGCTGTCACAATAGGAAATGATATCGGTGTGTGCCAAAATTTTGAACACATCTAGAGCAAATTGAAAGGGGAATCATTTATAAATAGAACCTCTACATGCCTGAAATGTACTCTTCTGGCAAAACTGTCTAAATTCAGTTCAATTGGATTCCACTGAAATTAAACAAAAATTTAAGTTGAGCTGATTTTGCATGAAAGTCTATGGCTGCCATTTTTTTTAAGTTAATTGCAAATACCTTGGCAATTGCTAGAGGAATGTTCTGTAGGGATATATATATCTCTTTAAAAAGCCTATGGTTTTTCTGTAAAATAAAGTTAAATGACAGTAAACTTTTTCAATACCGTATTAGCGCATTGCAGTTGATTTAGAGTTCAGGCTGTTCACATAGCAAAATAATTAGTACTTTGCAGGGATAATTCACTTAGCTAAGTAAATGTGGTAACAAGTCACTTGCAAGGAAAAAATTAAAATGTGGGTTTTGCTTGCACTGATTGGGTGAAGGCCTTGGGTACTTCACCAGTTGCATTTTCCCAGTTTATCCCCATAAACGTCATCTATAGACAAACCCCTACATTCTGTCCTAGCACATAGTTGCCCCCAGGGCTTGAGTAGAAGGATTTGCCTTTGGGAAACAATGACTATCAAACGGGCAGCACAGTTGGTTTAGTGGTTAGCACTCTTGCCTTTGCAGCGCTGGGTCCCAAGTTTGAATCCCAGCCAGGACACTATCTGCATTGAGTTTCCATGTTCTGCCTGTATTTGCATGGGATTCCCCTCATATCCCAGTAGGTTAATTGACTTTCCCTCAAAAATTGACCTTAGACTGTGTTAATGACAGATGGCTATAGTAGGGATTTTAGATTGTGTGCCCCTTTGAGGGACAGTTATTGATATGACTATGAATGTTGATTTGGAATATTATCTGCATAAATATGGATGTTCTATCCCCTATCAATGCATATAGGTATTCAATAAAAGGTTCATGCACAAATGATAGCTAGTCACGCAAACAGTTTAAGAAAACAATGTGAAACAAAATACACAGCAATATTATTTGATATACAGATATAGGAACTTCAATCAATTTATATAGCACATGGAAAAAAGGTTATTAGTAGTAAACCCCCTATGGTAATCCATTAATGGTTAGTACAATACAGCAATAGACATATGATAGACAATATAGGAATGCATTCAGGAATGTCTTATAGCTACCTGTAAAAATGTCGTAGGGTACCCCAGGAGCCTGGTTCCCTAAGAACTTCCTGTTATTATCCCAACTCCCCTTTTAGTGGGTGTGTTCTGTACGATGACCATCAGTGGACACACATCCCACTAGATTGAGATTGGTTAATGTAATTTCATGGACCTCCCAACTAAATTTGATATGTGAATCTCTAGCTGGAATCAGTTTAGGGGTACATTGTAGATATCCTTATATAACCACCTATATATATTATAATACTGTATTTAGCAGGTGAGTTAAATGATCATAAGAGGGTTATCTTGAATGGTTTTATGAGGTTTGTTGTACCTAGTGAGGATTCTGGTGGTGGTTTGAGTATCTTCTTGTTGATCTTCCTTGGGAAATAAAAGGTTAGAGCATTTCTGTTGTAAGGCTCTATGGTATGATCTTTTCAATAGTTTTTTGGGGTAACTCCAAAGATGAAGCCTTTAATGTAGTTCTTTGGTGAAGTCCATATCGTTGCACAATTACTTCTCAGTCTTAAGCACTGGCTGTATGGAATGCTTTTAATCAGAGCTTTAGGATGAGTGCTTATTGCATAAAAATTGTGTTTCCAACCATGTTTTTCAATATAGAGTAGTGGAGAGCTTGTGATTGTCTTCAATCCTAATATATGGGTCCAAGAATAATATTTGGCGATTGTGTTCCATAGTAAATTTTAGATTAAATTCATTGACTTGGAGATTTTCAAAGAATGCTTGGAGAGTTGCTGTAGTTCCTGTCCATAAAAGTATGACATCTACGTTTTCCTTTTTCCATAGTAGGATTTGATGTCGGTAGTTGTTTATATAGTCACTTGTGAAGAGTTATTTCTCCCAATAACCCAAGTAGAGGTTGGTATATGAGGGTGCTTATTTTGTGCCCATTGCAACCCCTTGTTTGCAATATGGAATACTGCTATATAGGGAGACGAGGGAGAGTTGTGGATGGAGGGATTCTAAAAAATATTTTTGGGGCTTGGAAATAGTGCCAGTATGAGATAATGATAGGCTGTTGAGGTAGGGGATGAGTAAGGCAGTAGTGGGTCGATAGAAGTGTTTGTTGTGACCAGATCTAAGATAGGTGAGATGGATGTTATAAGGCCAGAGGGGGTAGTTATATTAGTGTCTGTGGTGATAGGTGTGGGGGTAAGCCTCCAAGGAGTTTTGAGTAGGAGGTAGTGTTTGAGGAAAACATTGAGAGATCACTCATAAAACGTTGTTTCCTTTTGGTTTGCGTTAGATCAATTTCAGGTAGTTGTTGCGTTACCATGGTTGTGGATAGGGGCTTTTGTACCGTTTTTGTTGTGGTAGGATTGTTGGAGATTTTGGGATCTGTGCATTTTAGATATGGACATTTTATCCCATTTATATGCCTTATTTATAAAAGTCCATTTATTCCTCTGTACCTTTTTGTTCTTTTTGATGTAAATACTGGTGTTGAATTAGTCCAGTTGTGTTTTCAAATAGATTTAAAGCAAAAAGAGAAAATTTTACATTTGATAAATGAAGTAATATAATGATAGCAATATAGTAATACATATTCATATTGCATAATATTCCTTGGCATAATATATATTCTAATTATGAGCAATTAATAAGTAATACAAAATATGTATACCTATGATTAGGTGATATACACATTGTGTTGAAAGGAACATCATAGATAAATAAGTGCATTGTATGAGTAAAATAGTGCCTATGGGTTGGGTCATGGAAGGGTATAGTAATGTGTATGGATAGGTTCAGAGTTTAGACAATGTATGCTACAA
Source organism: Pyxicephalus adspersus (assembly GCF_032062135.1). NCBI lineage: Eukaryota > Metazoa > Chordata > Amphibia > Anura > Pyxicephalidae > Pyxicephalus > Pyxicephalus adspersus. Next base: position 51,527,611 of record NC_092864.1, on the reverse strand, counting down.
CTTTGCATAGTTAAGTATCACAATCTCAGTCTTAAGAGTTCAAAACAGAGTGCTATGACTTTACGTAGGTAAGTATTTTATGTTAGCCGTACATAACGGAGTGTAGTTAGAATATGGATAATAAAAGTGTGTTTTAAATATTCAGGGATAAGACCAGGATATGGTGCCGCAAGGCAGGTGTTAAGCGTGTTCTTTCCTTTATGGTATGTGGTTGGGTATATATTGCTTCAAATAAATTGATCATTATATATTAGGATAACATACATTAAATACATACGGTAGTTTCACTTACTTGGTTCCTGGTATTTACAAATGAAGTCGATAGACTGTAGATAGCTTTGAGGCCTATTGAAGAGAGGGGGAATTATCAATAAGTGTATTATGGCACATATTAGGGATTTAGACAATATATTGATAATAGTGGTGTTACTTACTGAAATATTGGTAGGACACTGCATAAAAATGATATGCATAGATGAAGCTTGTAATGTAAATCCTCCAAGAGGTAATCATTGGATACAGGAGTATTTAGATAGGTGATGTCTATAGTAAAATAACAGTGAAGTGAATTTGAGGGAGTTTTCTTACAGGTATCACTGATAGAAATTAATTGAAAGGTAAGGTAAAGTTAATAGAATTACTTACTAAAGGATTGATAAAACACTGCATATGCATTATTTGCATAGACAGTTTATCATATGAATGTTCCAAGGGTTAATCCTTGAATGAAGGAGTTTTTGAATAAGTAATACCCAAGGAAAATAATGGTAAAACAAATTGGGGGGGGGGGTGTTTAGATATATAAATTAATTAAAAGTAGAGTAAAGTATTTACAAAGATCAAGACTTACTTGTTTCCTGGACTTGATGGTGGAGTAGTTGAGATAAGCAGGGTTAGTCAAGAAGTGACAGACAGCAGATTGATCCTGTGTAATAAATGGGTAGAGAGTTTCACTATAACAATGTATGCTATAACATTATTCCAAATTGTTTAGCAGGCACAGGGCAGAGCTGAGCTCATACACAGAAACGAGATAAGCCAGGCAAACTCTCCAAAAGGTAGAGAAAGTGCAGAGGCAGTGGTCAAACACTAATCTCAAACAATTACTGCCACCCAAGCAAAACAGACACTAACTGCTGATCACAGGCAGTAAACCTTTGTTCTGAGCCTGGCTAAATACTGAAGTGTGATTGACAGGCTGGGTGGGGGTTGCATTGTGAGCACTATATCAGTCACCAGGTGAAGTTGGTCAGTTCCTATATGAGAAGAAACAGCTACTTGTAAGATTGCAAAGTTAGTAGATGGTAGAAACACTTGGCCAGCAGGTATCATAGCCTAATGAAAACTATAGATGGGAGGGCCCAGAATTTACAGCAATACCTGGAGACATGCTGACTGTCCAACTAACTGGATGCCATTGCAAGATCTTATGGAGGGGTAAGCGCTGACAATTGAATGACTGACATTGGCAAAGCTTTACACACATACCTCTATATTTCTGTGAAACTGGTCACACGGGAGCCAGTGCTGCAACTCTGCATAGTAATTAGGAAAGTGGTAATAACCAGAACATCTGGTAACAGATTATATGGGTTGCAAACCTATAGTTTATGGCAACGCTAAAATAGTTAATGTTGCATAGATCCTCCTTTGGTGTTCATAAGCAATATTTTTTTCTACCACACCACTTGCAAGCCAGAACAGGGTGTAGGGGCAGTTGATAAGTGTGAAGTGTTGAGATGGTGTTTCCATCTGTGCTTTATTTCAACTGCCTGTAGGCCCTCTAATGGCCGGTATGTGATTGCCAATGTCAAATGAGGAAGAAGTAAAGAGAAACAGACATCAATCTGTCTGATGGGAATTGTACATATAAAAGTTGAAATATTCATCCTTTTAAAAACCTGCAATAACAAATCAGTAAAGCTGGGATCCAGACTGTAGTTTCTACTGTCACACAAAAGTATTATGTGTGGGAGTGATGATGGATGAGGAAATGCCTCTAAAACATGTAGATAATATAGAAGAGTACCCAGACCAGTGTAAAATACTTATTTCATATATAAGGACAATCAGTTGTAGAATCAAACATTTCTGATAAGAAAAACCTTGGATTGTCAGGATGATGAAATAACTGAGATTGAAACTAAAGTTGGGGATTTTCCTGGGGTAGCATATTCAGTAGTAAATTTAAAAATAGTGTTTCAGGAAGTGAGGTCTCTTGCTTTTTCCACAGATGCCAAACATTAGGTATTTACCCTTCTCTGGCTGTTTCAGTCTGTGTGTTTCCTTTGCAAGAATGACTGATGAAGAATGATATGTTCTACCTGGTGGATAAACGGGTGTTTTTCTGTACCTGCAGGGTTTTTAATTTGGTAAAACCTGGAGATCTTTCCATTATATAAATTTTAGAACCCAACACGACCCAGCCAAGGTATTTAAATCTATGTATAGAGCGTAAAAGCTTAATGCCAGCCTTCCTTTTCTTTTTGCTAACTTGCAAATGGTCTTAAAGTGGATTAGCCCCATTTACCTGCACATTAGGACTTCCATGCTACTAACATTAAAAGCTGCAGCAGGTATCCTGAGCCCATGTCTTTTCTTGTTTGGACTATCCAGTTGATCTGTTCTGTCCTGGTCCCCTCTTGAGCTATTCACTTTTTGTTCTGGTGGTCATTAAGTCTTATCTTTATGTAGCAGTGTTTACTAGGGTGGTTTTTGAAAAGCAGTCCAGAAATGCCTGATGCAGTGTGTGAGAGGAGGTGTTATTAGCTGAAAAATCCCTTCTAGTTCACTACTGTGCTGTTTTTGGTGTTTTTCACATAGACTTCTGCTAAACCTTGTGACATTACTAAGGGGTGACTGCACAGCCCAGTTATAATACAATGGAGCTGAGGTTTATGGCTTATTATTCTGTCCTCAGTTTGAGGACACCCCCTGATTCTGGTCACAGACTGTCAACGCCTGACTCACAGTAATAGTTTTATGCATAAAGAGGCTGTCGCAGATCCCAGAAAGTCTAGGTGATATGTGCTCTCAATAAATCCCCTACCTTGAATCCCAGCAGCCCTGTGTATGAATCTCCTGGTTCTCATATTGTCTACTTTATGCCCTGTACCATGTAGAAAACTTTGCAAAACCATCTCTATGCCTCAAAGAATTAGTATCTTCTGCAGATATGCTTCATCTGCTTGTGGAAGTGGAATCATCTTCTGAGGTATTTTGTCTGTAGCACCCCCTCTGGTGGGACAAATAAAAAGTGGAATTCTTTATTTTTTTACTGACAGTATAGACTTTGGCTTAGGTCTTTTCTTTTTGGGATTGGTTGTACCAGTTTTAAATTCTTTCTTACCTTTCTACAGGCATTCTGCAAGGAATTTGATGAACCAGCCCTTGACTTTTTTGCAGCCTTCAAATTCTTTTGCCTAGATCAGACCTCATGCTGTCAATGAAAAACTCTGGCAGTGGAAGAATAATAGAGCAGTAATACTTTCCTGACATTGTTCTGGCAGAGCCTAGCAGGCCATATTAAAGATTGACTAGCTGGTCATGTTCTCCCATATACCCTTGATCACCTGCTGTCCATAAATTTACACCTGCTTCTGGGAGCAAGCAAGGGAGACCCAGAGAGTCCATCATTGTGTCAGGTTGGCCCCTAATTCCCAAAATCACCTTCAGCCACTGGGCCAATGCAAGTCAATTGGGTACAACTTTCTCCCGAGGAATGTACATGCCATCGAGACCATATCCTTTGTATGTAATGTGCTAAAAGGATTACAATAAAAGCTAATATGTACACTACTAGACTTCCGGCCAGTGCTTAGGCAAACATATTTCCTCTCATCAGATTTACTGCATCAAGCCAGAAAGGGCCTTGGGTGGGGGGGGGGGGGATTACTGTCATAGATCCCTGCAGGTATTGGGGATCTGTGTTTCTATTACTTTTAATCCCCCTGGAGCCTCGTACATGCTCCAGCCAAATGGACTGGTGACACAGGGAACATCCCTCAGTGGTTACTAAATTTCAGTAAAATAAATTCTGGACATACTTATTTTTCAATACAAAATATTTCTCTGTATCTGTAAATATTAACTATTTGGCCATAAACCCTTCCATTTGCATTTTTTTTAGATTTTGGCAATACTGGGAGTTATGATCCTTAGGTATAGATATACTGTAGTAGTCATGGAGTATATTTCACTTACACAATTCCCTTGAACATTGCATGTATTGTCTGAAAAAGGTGCAGCAAAGGTACCTCATCAACCACCTTAAGAAAACTGAGCAAGAACTAATCCATTCAAAGCGTTTGGCTCAATTTCATGTCACTACCATTTATATCGGTACAATCAATTTAGCACAAAGTTGTTTTTGAGGTTTCTTTGGCCATGTATTATAAAAGTGACCGTACCTGTGCTAACTGATGTTACTACTTACCCTGTTTTATTTTTTTTTTTATCCAATTCCTAGATACAAAACTAAAAATCTGAGTCTGTTTTTCTCAGCTGTACATAAAGCTTGGCTTGCTGCCACATTTTTGCTTTATTCCAAAACTCAAACAGCTGTAATCTATGGATTACTGAAAATACACAAAAGTATTCTGAAACCTCCCCATAGACTGTGTGTGGCTGCTACAAAATCTGTTTTAGCTTCTTCTTGTCTATTGCTTACAACCAATTATAAATGATTTGTCTACCAAATAAACAGACAACAGTATTTTCCTTTTATAAAAGAACTCAAGACAACATAAAATCCACATATAGCTATGCTGTAGGAAAAGACATTTATCTTTCTACCAAAGTATGTCTAATACCACACAAGGGTAATTCCAAATATGAACCTACGCAAGTTAATATTAAATTGACATTGTAAATTCTAGATTATACATTTAAATTAGGAGAAAAATTTCCTAAAGTCCTAATGCAGGGGAACATTCTGCAGAAAAATGCAGAAAGCAATCTCTGAAAAGAACTGGTCCAAAAGTAAGATTGAACATTTTAAAAGGTCATATAGGATGGTAGACACCAGAAAAAGGAGTGAAAGGCCAAATTTATGTTATGGGGTAGAGAATTCCTAAAGGAGATACAGATACATGAATTCGTGAAGTCATGAAGTCCTAGTGTTCTGTATTCTGTGACTTTTGCTATATGTATAGCAAGTGCTGTATTTTAATTTCTTAAAGGAAAACTAAATAAGCATTAAACAATTGCAACAAGGCAGGTCCTTTATATCAGAAGGGACAATAAAATAACCTTACCTGCCTTTTTAAGGCCAGCAACAGTACTGGCCAGACACCAGTCCCTCATTTTAACGCTGCACTCTTCGCCTATAGCACTCAAGAGGCTATTTGTGCCATCTCAGCCCACTGTTGCCTCCAGTACTTCTGGGCACAAGGAATGGTACCTGGGGACGGGCTGGCAGAAGACCAGGAGACCACAGATAAGGCAGCACTGAGATTCCAGCAGATACAAGTCCAGAATACAGGGCTAGTTCATTCATAGGTAATCCATCTACCAAACAAGGTATTCAAGGGCAAGACAAAAGTAGAGTCAAGTTCACAGGCAAAAGTTCAGTCCAGGCAACATAAACTCATAGGGTCAGAAACAGGCAGGTTGTTTTTTACAGAAGGAACAGGCAATGTATCTGCCTGCAATTTTTATTTACAGTGACCTTTCCCCACTCCTTTATCGATTATCCTACACACAACTGTCAGCTCTCACAAAAATCGGTGGGAATATTGCTGCTGTGAGAAAGGATTTATCCAATCTTTAACCAATTAGAGAAAAAAGCTATGCCACACATTAGAGGTTGTTCCTTTTTTCTCAGTGAGGAAGGTAGTACTAAATTCTTGTAAGGTCATATGCAGGATAGGGTTATAAAGGCAAGAAGTGCCATTACTAAAAACTTTTGGAAACCTCAATTTAATATAATTGTGAAAATGTTTTAAAAGCTGTAATTGTACATACCACAGCATAATACATTATGACATTGCTACTTCTAAGACATCTCAATTTCAGCAGAGGGAGAGGCTAATCAGACAACCTATTTTTGCAATTATTTTGAGTGGTTTTCCCAAAAAATGGTTAACATTGGACCAAATTCATTACTTTTTTTACTTCCAGTCAAACGCCCAACCCCAGGTACATATTTTATTTGAAATCACTTTACCTAGGCTAAGATGTCATTGGTCAAGGAGGAGGAAGCATTTTTTTTTGGTCACCTATGCCTACTGTACAGTCTGCAACATTGTTACTCCATAGCAGGGTTCCTCAAGAGGTTGCTAGGGGTTTCTTGAGCAATTAGCAATGTGTGCCTCTCAGGTCCGCTTAAGTGACCCTAAAAATTTTTGTTGGCTGTCTGTAAGGGTGACATTCTTTCCACCAGCCAGCAATGTAGGAGGCATTCTTACCTCTGACCACCACACTAATTCAGGTAGTCCCCAAGCTGGGGACATCAAACATACAGACAACTCCTAGATACGAGCGGGGCTTCCCTGCTCACTCATGTGCAAGATAGAGGCTTGATAGGGGGAGGGGGCAGTTTGCATGACTTGCAGAAGAAATCTTTTGCTAAACACAGCAACCTCTTGTAACTCTTTAAGACCAAGACAAACTTTTTTTTCCTTTGTTTTTTTGCTTTGTTTGTGATTACCTCTGTTAGGATTTTATACAGTAACTAACGCCACGCTGCCTAATATGTTGAGACAAACATCTGTCTTATCGGCATTTATTAAAATAATGTACATTTTCCGACTTACATGCAACATCAACTTAAGAACAAACAGTCCCTATCTTGTATGTAACCTAGGAACTACCTGTGTACTGTGAATATAATAAATATAGCAGTGGTTCCCTAAGATTTTTTTTTAAAGGGGTTACCCTATATTGAAAAGGTTGAGAACATCTCACTACAGGAAGTAGATCATAATTGCCAACCCTGGCTAAGGCCTTAACAAAGATGGTATTATGGTATGGTGCTTGGTTGTAATACATGTCAGTTTTTAGTGAAGATCACCTGCAACATCTGTAAACATTACTAATAGCAGGGGTATATTTAAATACATTGCAGGTACTAATTATTTCTATTGTAGTAAAAGCTTTATAATAACCAGCTTTCACCAATCATTGTGGGGATCCTGTTTGGTTAAACCGTTTTTTACAGGCTAGTCTTAATATTAAACTACAACACTGTGGTCCTATAACACATTTGCTGCTAACGCTTGGCAGTTACTGTATTGGAATCTCACATGGCAGTAATAAAGAATGGCTAGATGGATGGCCTTTTGGTCTGCCCACATATCCTGTTTTGATACTTGATAATATCATTGTAGTTGTGGAATACCTGTAATTTGCATTCTTTATAAGAGTTAAAGTTTGTTGAAAAGTGGGCTGTTTTCTTTTGACAAACATGTTTATCACAATTTTAAATATTGTTGTGAACGTATTCACATTTGATCGTGATATTTCTTCGTTTTTAGCAATTGTTTATAAATAACCTTACTAGCTCTGCTGGTCTGTGAACTTGTCTGCCATGTGCCCACCCCCTGCTATCTCCCTCTATAAACAGCATGAAATGTGTTACATCATCTTTCTAGATCTGTTTCTAGCATCTTGTTTAAATTTCAAATAACATATTTTGTGTTAAAGTCCAAATATAAATTAAAAATTAAGATAATGAACATGCAGGTCCAAGGAGCTCATCATTTCTTGTAATGTTTATGTAGTGGTTACATTATGTAGTGGTTATCTTATAATCTCTCCTTTAAATGGAATTGGGTAATAGTGTGTATGCAGAAATGAGAAGTTGTAATCTATCCAAACAGACGTTAAACAAAGCACTCCGAGGACTAGTACAGAGTAATATAATGTGTTGTAGATTAGAGAAGATTAAGCCAGTTAATAATGATGGGCAAAGCACTGTAAACCATTACAACTATAAGCACCTTTCATGGGTTTAGAGCAGTCAGGACAATGAAAGATGAGAATTATTGCTAATTAAATAAGCCTGGCTGGTTCCTAATAACTCCAGGAAGGATTTTTAAGCCCTGTATACATGGGATTATGGTTTATTTGTATTTGACCCAAAAACTAGGGTGTAGGTTTACAGAACAGATTTTTTAAATCTTGTTTTATTTAGGCACGTACCATTTCCAAAGTTATTAGCTGTAGTAAATACATGATAACACAATAGATTATGGGTGTTGATTTGATAATACAATCAATATTATTAACTTGTTAAGGATTAGAATAAATTGAATTGCTGTTTAGGTGCAGGTTCAGATTTTGGGTTGGGATTTTGGCTAGTCCTACGAGTTTAAACAGTTTTTCAGACCTAAGTTTTGAATGGATACCCTGAGAGAATGGTTTACTTTCACCACACCCTAAAACTCACAAATACCAAAGGGTTTTCTTTCTCCAACAGGGAAAATTTGCATGGGTTTTATTGGTGCCAAATATCAATACTAACACAATATATGTTAAAAAACAATTTGTTGCAATTTATTATACAATATTATAAAAACATCACAAAACGATTTGTAATCATACACAATATCTTTTACAGTCCTTAACGTGTTTTAACAATAGGCATCATCAGAAGCACAGAACATTATTAGTACCACATCTATGTATTTGTTCAGATAGTGGTTGATGATTAGGTTAATATGTCTTTCAAGCATTGATGTTGGAAAGCTAGATTATTTGTTTAAAACCCATAACACAGACTTTCTTGTGCATTTAGGAGTGATATGTTATAGGTAGTCCCTTTTAGTGCACCACAGTGTATATAATCAAAAAGATAAAACTTCACCTTTAGTAGTATTGTCTTCTGATTTAGAACAAAATAGAGCACCTTTTTGTTCTTTAGTTGTTAATTCTACTGGGGTCACGCTTTCACTGCTTCCTGTCTGTTTTTAAACAAATAATCTTGCTGTCCAACATCAATGCTTGAATGACATATTACCAACCTAATCATCAACCACTATCTGAACAAATAAATAGATGCCGTACTAATAACGTTCTGTCCTTCTGATGAAGCCTTTTGGTAAAACGGGTTAAGGACTGTAAAAGTTATTGTGTATCATTACAAATCATGTGATTACTGAATTGTCATTTGCATTTTGCAAGCATTTATCATTTTTAATGTTTTTATAATATTGAATAATTGCAACAAATTGTTTTTTAACATATATTGTGTTGGTGTTGATTTTTGGCACCATTAAAACCCATGCAAATTTTCCCTGTTGGGGAAAGAAAACACTTTAGTTTTTCAGACCTGATAAAATATTTGGTGCAAAATGGTTTCTTTAAATCAACTTTTTTTCTTTGCTTTATGTTTGCTGATAAAAAAAAAAAGGTCACAGACCTTAATTTGCTTTTATGTTGCCATAACAGTACATGGTATGTCATAACTAAATTTTGATTACGGAAAACTATAAAAAGACCTTATCAGGTGGAACCTCTTTACAGTTTTTTTATACCAGTTAGAGAAAACCCGTAAAGCAGCTACACTAATGTGGCCTCTATTTCACAGGGAAATTTCCCTGAACTGACTATATTGCAAACACACATTAACTGTATGGTTTCAAATAATTTTGTTTTTAACAGTTTTGCTTTCCCGCGCCCAGCTGCACTATGCAGTGTCTGTGGGTGAGGTGAAGTGGTCTTCTGTTCGATACTTTGACTCAAGTCCTGGCAGCAGGATGAAGAATAAGTGGGAGAGAGCAGTGGTACCAGTGTTGGGCACAGGTAATTGAACTGAAGTATGTACAGATGGCTGCATTGGGGGTCTTTACTGAGGTCAGCCTACATGTCTACGCTGGGGTCTAACTAATAATCTGTACTGCGTTCTACTTGGTGGCTTGAGTTGACTTTGACTCAGCTTTTAGAACTTGAGTTCAATGTCTGAATTCCATTTCAGAATTAAAATGTGCAGCCGTCATCTTCTGCCAACTCGATTGGCTGAAATGCCCAGCCAGTTCAGATGAAGGACTTTATTTAGGTATGCTGGGGAAGTATGCACTGGGGTCTGCATATTGACACCAAGATGTTGGCAGCAGATTTTTTACGTTGCTTGCTTCCACTAGCCTGCATTCTTCCTATAGTGCATCATACATCACATCTCTTTTCCAAGTGAACAACAGACCCACCCAACCGTTCACATGATCTAAATTATGTAATACATTAGACCCGTCCATCTTTTGCTATCACTCTGATCTAGATATGATCACATGAACATTGTAGGCAGGTTCGACAGTGAATAGATACCAGTTTCACCTCACTGGTTTGTGACTACAAAGTCCCATATGCAGCAATGCACTGTGTATTCAAACACAAGTCTGGTATAGCCAGCATTACATTTTTCAGTAATTATTGGATTCCACAGAACTACTACTACAGCACACACAGGGTAGCCCCCACCCCCATAACACGTTCTCTTCATGATGTAGGCCTAACGAAGTTAGTGGTATTTAGAATTTATCTTCTACACTATTTACAAATGATCCCTGATCTCATGGCTGGATGGATGTTTTCTTTGTGGGAAATACATCACATCATCTGACCTTTTTAAACTCCCCAATTTGTCTTCTTAATGCATGTTGCAAGCTTCTATGGTGCGTTCACTTACAGTACATTCCAGTAGTTTCACATTGAAATCATTGTGATCTGGCAATATTTTATACAATGACAGATGTAGCCGCTTATGTGCGAGTCATGTAGTCATTTATTTTTTAATACAACATGTTAAAACTCATGACAAGTTTTTGTTTATAGTCAAGACTAAAGTACAATTTTTTTAATTCGGTAGAGCTTCTGAGTCTATGGCTACCTGCTATATATATTTACAGTGATCGGTATCGCATGATAGAATTTTCACCTCCCTCCCTATCTCTTCCTGCTCCATTCAGACTGTATGAAGTTTCAATGATAGAGGGAGAGACAAACAACTGCTACTGTACCCTTTAGATAGCCCTAGTCAAGCTGCAATAACAGTGGTGGTGCCAGGCTCCAAAACTTAACACAACAAATGTTCTTGCACATTGCATTTTATTTTCAAAGTCATGGTAATGAAATGGCTTAGTGTAAGATGTTATAAATTTCAGGCAAGACCTTCCTTAAATTACTGTAATGTCTACAATGTAACACATTGCATGTTTTTTTTTTTTTTTCAAACCAGTCAACTTAAATCTATTACAAATAATTTCTGCAGATATCAATAACTATCTATGGCATTTATTTGCCCAAGAACACGTCAAGAACTGCTGTTAAATGGTTTCCCCGCTTTCTGGAGTGTACTTTCTGAAGCACCTCACTTCTTAATATTTTGGGGTCTATTTTTTAAACCATCAATCTGACATTCAGCAACTATCTTTGGTGAGGAATTACAGCCTTTTAAACCACTTGGACCTAAAGCTTTTCTTCCAGAATATGTTGCCAAATGTTAGATTCACTGCTCTCTAAATCTGTGTGAGTTTTTTTGGATAATCCCATGACTGTTGCCACTCCATACCATCTTCTGAAGCTGATATAGTATAGCACAGAGGAGATGATGTAACTAGAAAGTTAGAAAACGTGCAAATGGAAACCAAAGTGGGTTCTGTTGAATGCAAATAGGTTCTCTTTATATATGTGATTCTCTTCTTTTCATTATGATGTATGGCAAAGTAAGGGTTCAATTAAAGCACAGTTTCTGTGTTTATTGAAAGCCATTAGGAAAGCATTTAAATGCATTCATTTATTGCCTGGCATTGCTCTTCAGTTTTCTAAAATCTAAATTTTATTTAAACTGGAAATACTCCTACAGCAAAATTAAAACAAACATGAGATTGTTTTCATTCTAAACATGTAGTTCTAAAACTAGTTAGCTGTATCAAAAAATGAGCACAAATTACGCATGCAGTGCTTTCAGAGTAAATTTCCTTTTCATCACAGCAAAGAAAAAATCATTTCTAATTGCCCTCTGCTCTATCGTTTCCAAGTTGCGCTAATTCAGTCTGACAAAAAAGAATTGATTAGCGGTTCCTAATATTTAACCTGTCTATTTAGATGGATGTTCTTGTGAGTCGCTTTCATGTCATTGTGTCTTTATTGTTCTCTTTTTATCAAGATGTTTCAACGCTTAAAAGTAAGGAGGGCAACACATTTGAAGAATTTAAATCTAATGTTGAAAAGTGCTAAAAAAGAGTCAGCAGAGAATAGGCCACATAAAGAATCAGCAGTTAGCTTGTCTGATATTCTTTATGGAAACAAAGGCTACACGGAGATGATAGGATAACTGGAGATAAGGTGGTGACAGTGACTGAGCAGTAATTACAGATATTCACAGTTTCTCTGAGCGAGACAGAGCGAGAGCAATGCTTTGCCATCAATTCTATTGCGGTACTGGCCAACATCTACAATCAGAGTGATTATCTCCTCAGACATTAAGACTGGAAAATGAAACTGGGAAACGAATGACAAGAGTAAAGTGCTTTGTAATGTAAAGGTGACAATCAGAAAAATGCTGTAATCGAGTTTGTACGGTAATGATTAGATGCTGTAAAAATACCAGGCGACGCAAACATGCCAATAAACATTTGCCAACAAACGACACCCAGAAAAATGAGGCTTTGCTGTCAAAGCCTAGAGAGAAAATAATATATGAAGGTGCGGGCACTGTAATTGCTTGTTGCAGGTCATGCTGGCTTGTAGTACATCCACATAAAACAAGTATCTGAAATAGTGGATTGTAACAAGTGAAAGGCGCATAGGACAACTCGGGGTAATATATGTGTTTGTTACAAAACACATACTTTAGGAAGTCATTCCAGCCTTGCAGAACATCTCTGTAGTGTATTAGCAGCTATGTGCAGTAAATGGATAAATTAGCACAGTGAACCATAATACTGCCATTCTGGTAACTGGAATATATGGAACTTAATAGAACAGATGGTTCCTGAAGGGATCATAGCAAAAAACAACCGGATCATAACATCAATAATTTTTTGTTACTTTTTCAGAATAGACTGACACAAAATCATATCATTCCAGACATATTTGAGGTTAACTATGTGCTCAGTAATATTTGAAGATATTCTTTATGTACTGTGTTAAACACTGAAGGGAAATGCAGGTTATGAAGATTATGAGCTGGAAAAAATTGTTGACACGTTTATAGTGCCAAATAAACTTGTAGGATTAGAAAATGATGTATAAGGAGTGCATTACTGCCAAAAGATTTTATTATGGCAATGTTTCTTATTTACATAATTTGATATATCTAATTCCTGTAACAGAGCACATATCTCCCTATTTTTTTCCCATTTCATCACCAGGCGTTTATATTCTGTAAAAGGTAAATGTAGCATAATATCACAATTATCCGCCAAAATCTAGAAGGATTTGTTATAAAAAGCTTGAAGTATTTTTAAAGTCCAATTGAACAATTTAAATGGGCGAAACACACTTTACGTGCATCCAAGCAAAACATCTTTAAAATGTGTTTCTTTTAAAAAGCAGCCATAGCTAAAATAGAATACCGGGCCCCTGCCAGAATGTTGCAGAGAAGGACCACTTCTATCTAAGAAATCAGTGGTCCCCCTTCAGAAATCTGTAAAACGTGTCTGGCGACCACTGCTTTTACAGAGAACAAGGGTCCTTCACTACAGCATGCTAGCAAGGAATATTTTCTACTCTTGCTGTGGCTGCTTGCTAGAAAACTTGGTTTTTTTAAGGTTACTGCGGCTCTGGCAATAGAACCTGTATCAACCTGTAACTTGTAAAGCAAACTAGAAACTGCAGTCCTAATATTCATATATTCACATACTCCCTTATGCAACATGTGCTTTGTTCATGCGAGGTAAATCAGTTTGGTTCACTTTATTACTTCCACCTTTAACAGCACATACTTGACTTCCCACCACCTGGTTCTTCTGCAAATTATAGGGGAAAACTGCCCAGTCTGAGCTCTGGTATTAGTCAGAGCTTGCATGGGACTGTCCATAATCATCCCAATTAAAGATTGCTTGACCGATCATTAAACACCAGTAACTGTTATGGTAAAAAGTCGAGAAATCAAGCCTAGAGTAAAATAATTCTTCCTGTCTCTTTAAAGGAACAACAATACTAAGATTGAAATTGCAGTTTCTGTGTATTGTATATGATTAATTTTATACATAACAAGT